>NC_081186.1:96806169-97106169 GCF_029867415.1 Vicia villosa | reverse complement strand
TTTCGATATATTCAAATATGTTTTTAACTCTAATTTTATTCTTTTTGTTTATTCTTCTACTTACACTTTTCTAAATTGTCTTAAGCAAATACTTTCATCAAACATTTTTTATTTGGACATTATTTTTCAACACAACACAATTTAAACTCCCTCTTGTGTTTGGAGGCACTTGTGCGATAAAAAAAACACATAATTTTAAACAAACAAAAAAATAAAGTTCTAAAATCATACTAATACACTAGTAAGATACCCGTGCTCCCGCACGGGTGAATTTATTTAAATGTTGACGAAATAATTTTATATAATTATACAAAATATAATGATAAGCTTGACAAATGATGTATTTAAATACATATGTGAATTTAAATTAAAGTATATAAATGTAAAATAAAAAATTAATATATAAACTCAATTGTATTAGATAATTAAAAAATTTTGGGACTTGGAAAAGAATAAAAAAATTGATTTTTGAAAATAAGAATTTTGTCTTTAAATAAAAGGTAATAATTTGATAGTGACCCGTAAGATAAAAAGTTAGTTGTGTTAGTGATAACTTTTAATATTAAACTACTTGTCAATTATTATATTTTTAATATATTTGACAAACTAAAATAAATTTTATATTATTTTGTGTTAGACACTATAATTTCAAATTTGAATTTTTTTCATGCACCATTATTTTTGCCTAATTAAAGATGACATTTATTTCTGTATAATAAAATTTAATAGGTTATTTGTATTAATTTAATATTGAAAAAAATTGAAGATGAAAGACATATTATAGTTTTTAATAGTGTATTTTGGATTTAAGAAAATTGATAGTCGATCTAGTAACTACAACCATTAAATCTTTTAAGGTTGTTTTCTTGAATTTCTTAAATTAAAATTCAAACAAATTTCCTCATTTCAACAAAAGCATTTCCATCTAATGTTGTTTTCATAGTGATTGTTCATGGATTAATTGCCATCTAACTAAAACCAGTTTCTTTAATGCTAAATATCTTATCCATCATGCGTTGCAACACAAGATGAGGGCCTAAAAGACTTGTAGCAAGGAAATGTCAGAGATCTTCCTGACCCGATTCTCTGCGAATGATTGAGTAATTCACACATCTTATTTGTAGTTTTTGTTGTTGACAAATAAAGAAATTAAGTTAATATCCAAAGAATTTGTTCTTTTAATAAGAAATAATATAAGCAGCATGGGTATGAATGAATGTCAACATCAGGGATAAGAATTATTTTTCACACCAGGGAACAAAAGCATGATGAATTTTTTTCTTAGCAAGAAACAACTACACCAGCTAGGCATTATAATATTAAACAATTACAACAAAAGTTTGGTTTTCTTGTACAACAACAGCTAGAGTGAACCACAACAAAAGTTAGGCTACACTGTACCAGCTAGTAATTGAGACAATTAGGCTTTATGTTCAATATTACACAGTTCACAAAATATTAATATTCATATATATATATATATATATATATATATATATATATATATATATATATATATATATATATATATTGTACAGTGCAGTCAAACATATAGTAGAATTAAGCTATGCTTTTGCTTGACAAACATATAACAGAGTTAAACTATTCTAGTTAGAGTTAGAGTGTTAGTTACAAACACTGTTGGCAGCAAATTGTTACAATATGATGCATTTAAGCCAAACAATATCAGCTTTATAGTAGACGTGAAGAAGATAAAAAGAATATATACACACACAAAAAACAGCTAGCAACCTTAGAACAAGTGTGCCTCCTAGGACTATAACTCCTTGCCATATATCTTCCATGCTACTTTTATATATGCATATTTTCTATCATGTCTTTATCATGGTGTTATAAAAACTACTTAGGACTAAAACTCCTTTGCCAAATATTTTCCATGTTATGGAGTTTTGTAAGACAAGGTTTTCAATTTATGCATGTAACTTAAAAACAAATGCAAAGAGCAGAACATAGAAACCAATACTAAGTAGTATTTAAAAAATACTTCACTCTAAAAAAATTTAGTACCCATTCTTTAGAAACACGGATATGATATGCTCTTTAGTTCATCCTTGCTCTTTTGGTTTAATAGAAACAAATTAGTACCTGCTATTTAAACATGGATTATGAGTTCTCCCCCATGCTTTTTCAGTTTTCTTTCAAATACCCGGTCTGGAAAATATGAAACAATGAACATAAAATGGAGGTCACTGAAAATATCAAATCAACATAGACATAAAGGAGCAACGAAGTGTCATAAAAAATATTGCTCCTATGAAAACAAAAACCTATTTTTTATACTCATTGTTTATCCTAAACTAACACATATGGATGATTAGATAACCAATAAAACACAATAAATAAAGATAAATCTAGATAATGAAAATGAATGCAGAAGTAAGAATGGTGATAAGAAGAAAGAATGTTAGAAGAAGAGAAGAATGAAAGAACAATGAATAGGCAAATACACATATAGGTGTTCTTGAGTTGCAGAGGAAGTGAATGGAGAAAAGAAAGAACCTTGGCAGCAAATAAGGTTTGATGAGATAAGATTTGAAGTTTTCTAGAGTGAAGTAGCAGAGAAACAAAGAGAGAGAGTGAAGGTTCCAATGGTTTTAATTCTTTAAATGGTGATTTGGGTGAAGGATAAGAGAGAGGAGTAGCTTACGGAAGATGGGAATGAAAAAGAATAGCTTATGGAAGATGGAGAGAGAAAATGATTGAAGAGTGAGAGAGGAGGGAAACTATTTGAATTTTGAATTTTGAATGGTGAAGCTTTGTTTTGCAAGAGGAGTGGGTATATATCAATTGGAGGGAAAAGAAATTTGCTCAAAAGTGAAATGGAAGTACAAAACTTTTTAGAAGTGACCAATGAGAAGCACACAAATGGCATAGAGCAATATTTATTTTGTTAATTACTTAGATAGCCTTTTGTTAGTGTAAAAAATATTTGAAGGAAGGGTATATTAGTAAGATTGGGCAACATAATAGTATTGGGTAGATAGTTGATGCCTGAATTACATACTATTATATATTCTCATGTTCCATATCTAATTGTTTGTTGTACCCATTGACCAAGTTACTAATCCATATCTTTTTAGTGCAACTATTCATTACTTGAAGATGATTTTAAGAATTATCTATGTCTAATGCCTCATTAAATACATAGACACACTCACCATGCCCATTTTTTCCAATGGCTTCTACTAAAATATCATGACATGCTTTTTGAACAAAGACACCTTAATTGGTCTTTTCATGTAACGAGTCCTACAACACAAATAAAAATTCATTACAAAAATGAAGTAAACTATAATTGATAATCTTGACAAACAAATCTACTTACATGTTTCTCATCAACTAAGTGTCTAGCCTTTGAAGTGTATTCTTCTCCTAACCTTTGATAGACTCCCTTCCATTTTCCATGGACTGATGGTGGATATGGATTGTGATCAATGCTTAAGGACGCATCTTCAAACTCTTCTTATCTTTGTTTACTTTTTTTATCTTCATTATCTCCTCAAGTTTTTCATATCCTTACGTATTTTTCTTTTCCTTTTGACTTTCAGCCTATTATAAACATAATTGAAATTGAAATTTGAATGTCTGTATCTAAAAAGCATCAGCATAACACAAGATTATACTTTACATCTTAAAATTCTTACTAATTAACAATGAATTTAGAATAATTATCAAACTCGATAACTATATGGACAAGATTAGGCTTGGGCTTTTTAATGTAATCTGATTTGGTATGATTTATCAACAATCAACTTTAATTCATCTGGAATAATTTTTCCTTCATACATCTTTCGTAAATGGATAAGTAAGGTTCATCAAATTTATTCATAATATACAAATGTATCTGAAGAACAACATCCCTCGATCATTGGCTTAAAATTTAAATATCGAGTACCTCTACCTTCATGTATTTCATCATGATGCAACTTGGGAATTCCTATATAATTATCTTATGACAAATAGTTTGAACTAAACTCAATAGCTTCTTTTTTTATGTACCTTTCAACTATCGGAGATTCCAATTGATGATGATTCTTTATATGCCCATTTGAAGAGTATCACTCTATTTGATACATCCACCTTAAATAAATTAGGTTACTTAACCTAATCTCATTGACTAAATGATCAATTAAGTGAACCATAATGTCAAAAAATGACGGAGGGAAATACATCTTCAATTGAAATAAGATAATTGCAGCCACATGTTCTAAATCATCTAAATTTTCAAGATCAATGACTTAATTCCATATAGCATTGAAAAATAAGCACAATCTAGTTATGATTTCTCTAACATTTGTTTTTTGCAATATGTCATAAATAGCCACTGGTAGAAGTTATTGCATCAAGACATGACATTCATGAGATTTTTGATCAATTAATTTGAGAACTTTCGTTAATACAAGTTTCTTAACATTTGATGATTACTCTTAGGGAACTTTGATATTGTGTATACACTTGCAAAAACTATTTTTCTTTTCTAGACATAATTTGACATGTTAGGGGAAATATGTTCTTTTACCTATTTCGTCTAAGGTCTAAATTTTGTTGTATACCTATCTCCACCATATCTAGACGGACATTCTTACCATCTTTTGTATTTCCTTGAATGTTGAAAAGTGTTCCAATTACACTACCACACATATATTTTTCCACATGCATCACATAAGGACAATATCTTACATCGAGGCTAGATCAATGTAGAAGATCAAAGAACACCACCCTATTTTTCCATATATTTTTCTTTATGGACTAGACCAATATATAATATCAAAGAACACTGACCTCTTTGATAAATTTCCTCCATGGTTAAGAGCCTTGGAGCGATATCAATCTCTTGCTCTCCATTAATAGCCATCCACAATGTATGATATGGATGATTGAGTTTTAGAAATTTTTTATACGCAATGTAAACAACCTTTTTTCCATTTTTTAATTGATGGTGGCATGCATCAGCTTAACATAAAAGATGCATTTTATGTACTTTAACAATGTACCTTGAAAAATTATCGTGTGCAGAAAAGTTGTGGCTTGTGAAAAACATCATGTAACGCATCTTAAACTTTTTACCCGAAGACACATCGTAGAATCCAATGCCTTTCTCCTATAAAACTTTTAAATCTTTGATTAATATACATAGATAAACATCCATGTCGTATGGTGATTGTCAATAGCCCGAAATCATCATAGATAACATCATATATTTTCACTTCATGCACAACCACAAAGATAGGTTTTAATCATGAGAATAACATCTCATTAAGTATGGTTATTACTCATACTGTCAAATGGGTTCATTCTATAATTGGCAAGTCCAAACCTAAGGTTTCTTGACTTGTGAAAAAAATTCCAAAAACAACATATCAATTTTCTTCCATTATAAAGAATTAGCTATACATCTAAAATTTTTCCATCATATTTTCTTTCTTAAGCATGTCATATAATATTTTGTGTCAATACATTAGAAAATAGTCTATTGAACCTTTAAATTATTGGTAGTTACCACAAAATTTCGGTAGAAGGAGCCTTATTTCTTACACCACCATCATCAACATCATTGTCCTTCAACTTGTATTGTGACTCCCCTCATACTTTGGAAAATGATTCAATTTTTCATATTCATTCTTGTATAATATTAAATCCTTACGAAAGCACTTATTTTGATACGGTCCAAATTCATTGGACACAATATATTTTGGCCTCAAAATTATGGTTTAACAATTAGTTAACTGGAAGCTTGTATTTCAAAAATTCAAACAATTTAGTTTAACCTTTAACCATCCTCCCACATTTTGTCTTTAAATTAAATTGTTTCAACACAGGTGAGAAACATGTGAAATTTGTGCACCATGAATAAACTCTTCATTGTCACTATATAAAAGTATCACACACATGAACTCTCTTAAAATAATCTCTTTAAATGTAAAAAATCATATCTTCTAGCTGATCATCCATATCCATTCCAAATTTATATATACTTGATGTAGTTAGGTTTTTGCCACTTTATCATACTATATCCATATTGTATAATATGGACAATTTCAGTACAACATAGATGATTTAATGTTTTTTTTTCCTATCTATTTTACTATTCCCACAAAAAACTACAACGATAATAAATAATGTCATTATTTTCAAGAACGTTTCTTTCAACATATTGAGAAATTCAATCACCCCATTATTATACCCTGCACTTAAATTATTAAATTCCATCCAATTATAATTCATAACTTATTTTACCAGTAATCTTATGAAAAATTCCCCAATTCATTATAAGTAGTGGATAACTTAAATGTTAGTACCTTTACTACTAAAAATAAGATATTTGGTTACAAGATTTTACATCAGGTATCAAGATAACTGATGTGAAA
The DNA here is from genome assembly GCF_029867415.1 of Vicia villosa. Classification (NCBI taxonomy): domain Eukaryota; kingdom Viridiplantae; phylum Streptophyta; class Magnoliopsida; order Fabales; family Fabaceae; genus Vicia; species Vicia villosa. Next base: position 97,099,780 of record NC_081186.1, on the reverse strand, counting down.
AGTATTTGCCAAAGGATTTTACATAAAATTTTATAACAATTTGATGTGAAAAAAAATTCATTTAGTGATATTTATCAGACATTTAGTTCCACTGATGAAAAAAATAACGCGGTGGCAGTTTCGTAAATAAAATGAAATTGTGTTATAGGGGATTTTACATCGGTCTATTAAACAACTGACGGGAAATGTTTTGCATCATAGGCCTTTACATCGGTCCATTTAAAAACCAATGGAAAATATCTTGCAGCATGGTACTTTACATCGACCCATTTAGAAACCGATAGGAAATGTCTCCCATCATTTTTCACTAAAACCCCAGCCTCCTTTCCAAACCAAAAATTATTTCGTTTTTCTCCGCCCCTAAACCCATTTCCATTTCCTTTTTTCTCTGCGTCCTTAACCCATTTTTTCTCGAAGCTGCAACGATAAACCAGAGGTAGGTGACGAAGGTGCTAGAATATTTGTTCGGTGACGAAGGTGGAGCATTGGATTTAGTTTCAGGAGATGCGTGGATTCATTAAGAATTTCTTTTCATTTTGTTACTACGGAGAAACCAGATCCATTTCTTCTCCATCAAAATTTCAAATCTATTCACAGTTTGATCGGTTAATATTTGTTTGTTCCATTTTTTTCCAGATCTGAAGAATCCAACAACCAGATGAAGAAGATCAATTCGAAGCAATCAACAAGCGTATTTTCCCTCTACTCCATTTTTCTATTTTTGATTCTCGTTTTCACCAGATCACCTTACTATAAACCGATCTCTGTATTTGATTTTGCTAGATCATAATATCTTCATTCTGTTTTTTCTTTCCATATTTGCTGCTATTCACTGTGATTTTTTTGTTAGATCTACTTTTCAATGCACTTTTCTGCAAAACAAATCCATTAAAATTATATAATCATGATCTTCGGTGATATTTGCTTTCCTTCTCTGTTTTTTTTTTAAATTTTTTGCTAGTTAATTAACCAATACTATTTTGTTATATGATTATATAAGTTTGAAACGCTCAACTCTGTACTAGTTTGATTATTGCATAAATGTTTTGTCTCTGATTCACACATCTTCGCAGTGATTTCCCAAGGCATGAATGCTGGAGATGTGAAGAAGCTTCAAGGCGCGAGGATCTTTACATGCAATGGTTTAATGATGCACACAAAGAAGGTTTAACGTTAAATACATTTCTGATTCGAAGATCTAAGGATGTTAAATTAGTCTGAACTTCAATCACTATCATATAATGTTGTGATTATTATTTTCTGCAGAACTTGATGGGGATCAAAGGTTTATCTGAGGCTAAGGTCGATAAAATCTTTGAAGCTGCTGAGAAGCTTGTGGTTAGCGATTTTAATATCTGAAACCTAAGTTACTTTAGTATTTTGCTTGAACTTTCCTTTTTACCGTAATAGAAGCAATCATTTGTTAACCTTTTATTCGGATTTAGATTCTTCGGTTAGAGATTCAGATTCTTCGGTTAGAGAAGCATGTGTTGAAATGGTTGCGGTAATTGCGTCTAAATTGGGTAATCAAAAGAATGAAGATAAGGTATTTGTGTTGTTGGCTAGTCCAGCTTTTGAAGCTCTGGTTGGTGAACAGAATAAGCATGTTCAGTCTACTTCTGTTTTTTTTCTTGCTACTGTTATTCACAAGACACATAGTCCTACTATTTCGATATTGCATAACATGTTGATTAGGATTCTTAAGATGCTTAAGAATAAACATTTTATGGCTAAACCTGCACTCATTGAGTTGAATAGGAGTATCATTCAGGCCGAGGGAGCTTCCACACAAACTGTTTTGACGACTGCTGTTGCCGGTATTAGGGACGCCTTCAAAGATACTGAATGGAAAACATGTAAAGCGGCTTCTGCAGCATTGTGATAAATTGCTTTGAGCCGTGTTTCTTTCTTGTCGTCTTTAAGGTATTCTTGTATTCATTCTCTTGACTCCTCTAGGTTTGACAAGGTGATTTCTGACTCTCAATTTTCGCACTAATATGTTTTTCAGTTTCCATGTTTCTTTTCAACTTATATTGATGATTGGTTATAGGTCAAACTCGTTAGGGATGCTGTTCTGAGACTAGTTCTGTCACCAAGCCACTAGAAGCAATGAGTGCTGATGTTACAAGCATGTAGGATATGGGTTTTGAATACATGCCTATGGATGATAAGCAGGAGTGCTCTTCTGTTTCTAACTATGAAACAAAGTTTTTAACTTCTCATGACTGCTTTGTAAACATTGAACTACAGAAGCCAATTATGAGAAGCCAACTGTTCGGTGAAGAAATAAATTCTAATGAACAAATGTACTCCATAAAGATGCAGAAGGGTAAGTTTTGTATGATTTCCTAAACACCTACTAATAACAAAATCACTAGAGTGTATTTAACATTTATGTGATTTATCACAATAAAAATTTAAATACGGTAACTTTTGTCTCACGAGCATACTCACATATTTGTAGTACTTTCTGAAAATGTTCTTGTTATGTGTCACATGGTATGTGGTGTATATGTTTTACTCAGGGCACTTCAACTCTTATCCAGATTTTTATACATTGAACTAATGATGTTATAAATTTTCAGCACAAGAGTGGTCCGGGTGCTGATTTCTACTATCAAATCAAGGAGGCAAATTGCATTAGTGAGGACTGCAATTCAACCTGCTTTTCTTGAGCTTGTCAAGGATCTGAATGGAAACCATGTCATACAATGTTGTTTGACATGCTTTAGTGTTCAAGATAATGAGGTATACCACTTTTTCTCTTTTTGTTTATTTTTTAAAACATGTGTTACTTTTAATTTAATGTGGACCATAATTGGTGATTCTTTTACATCATCTACCTATATGGAAATTCATTATTGTCTTTGGTACCTAATAGGCTCATATTTCAACTGTTTTCATTTTACACTCGGTTTGATTTTTCACTCATTTGATTTTTATTACTACTTTTTCAGTACCTACTATGCTCAGATTTCACTCTTTATTCTCTCAATATGATCCATACTACTGGGATTTGCAATTATATATTTTAAAGCACATGTCTTGTAGCATTCATTTGATAGTTTGAAGAACATATATTTGTGAAGCTATTCTCATTTTTTCACTCTGTTTGACTTATATTCTTGTGTATTTGATTGAAATTAATTTAAACGTGTGTTGATTTTCGTTTTTCTATATGATATATGGCACAGTTATCTTTGATACTGTAACAAAATTATGTCTTGATGTTGCTACACATCAACATGGGTGCTGTGTGCTTCAAAGGTGCATTGATTATTCAAAGAAATGAGTCAAGAAAGGCTTGTCAAAGGTGTTATTGTTGTAGTAGTCCATCGTGTGTAAACTTCCTTATAATTTTGTACACTTGTGTGTATCCTAGATTAATACTTTTGTAAATCAATTGTTCATTTTGAAGAATATATATGTGCAGCCTAGCTATGTGGTGTAATGAAATCACTCTTCAATAGTTGGAAAAATATGAAAATAGCGACTTAAATGTGATCGTGTGATATGTAGAAAAAATATAAAAAATAGGTACAAAAAAAAATAATTAGCCAAAATTTTTAAGATAACAAACATATTACATCGGATGTGCCTTGCAACTGATGTAAAAACCTATAATTTACAGCTGGTCATTAAGGCAACCGATGTTAAAACCTATATTTTACATCGGGCCATTAAGTTAACCCATGTTAAAAAGTTTAGTTATTTTAAACAAAATAGAATTAAACCCCTATTTCACATCAGATATAATAGTCAACCGATGTGGTAGGTGTATTTTTCACATCGGACAACTGACCGATGTAAAATATCTTTGATTTATTACATCACTTGACTTTACATCGGACGCATACCCGATGTAAAATGTGCTTTTCGCCTAATGTAAAAAGTCTTTTTTGCACTAGTGATTTATAATCACTATGACTTATTCCCTTCATAGATACATGTTTAAAATTCCCAAATTACCAAAATTATTATTGAATAGAGGATTCTGAGCACAAAAAGATTGTTAGTGAGCATGGACTCCCTCAGCAAAATCAAAGTGCTGAGAAGAAGATCTGTCACAATATTTTTGTTACCCGAGTTCATTTTTTTTGGGAAAAAAAAAAGCCTTTTTAGTGTCTAAGTTGCATACTTATTTTTATTAAATCTTTTATTTAATACAATAAAAACTAACATTGCTAAGTTATATATATATATGAGGAAGGCATTTACATACTTGAAACATGATGAAGAAGATAAAGAAATATGTTTCGCTTGAATTTCCTTCTTTCAAGTTTTATTCAAGGTTCGCAAGTTTGCTTTATTACTTTCCTTGCTTTGTTTGAGTTAGAGAAGAGATGTTGATATTTTAAAACTCGTTAATGGAGAAAAATAATTTTGAGTTTTGTTTATGGAAAAAATAATTTTTTTTTTTCGATTTTAACTTTGTGGAATAATAATTTCTTTATTATGAAAGATGAAATTTGTAAGTGGAAGATGTATTTCGTGGTTGAAAAATATTTTGAAGATGCAAAAGTGAATGAAGGTAAAACGTTATGTTTTGAAAAAACAAATATAACAGAGTTTTCCTATCGATTTGCTTGCCCAACCAAAAGAATATAGTTTTTATTGTACTGTACCTATTGAATAGATTATACATCACCTCAATATTCATCCGAAATAAAAAAAAGTCATTAAAAATTAATATTTTATTGTACGGAGCAAAACTAACAGTTACGTCGAGTTCTGTTAGGGAGAATTTAGAAATAGTTTTGGTTCGTTCTTTTAATTTCTCAACAAAAATATCATCCGATCTCATGTTAAAATTTAGTTTAAATTTAGATCAATAATTAAAAGATATAAAATAGTAAAAATAATGAATTAAATTAAATTGTTTTATATAAACTATAATAAATTAATAATAATTTATATAATATATGAAAATAATTTAATAAAACATTGTAATATATGTATGCAGTTTTAATTGATAAGCTGTGTCTTTATAAAATTAATTTAAAATTTCGATCTAAGCTATAGACAATAAAATAACTAATAAAAATATATTTGAGAACGACTAATAACATAAACATTTAAGAATATAAATGAATAAATTTCTAGGGTTTGACTAGGAGCATTCTGATATCTAAACTTCTAAGAATATCAATTTCTTCAAATGGCAAGTAGACATAGCATTATAGCAATGGCATACATAATAACTGCAGTGATTCTTTTCATATCCTCCAACCTTTATTAATCAAAATCAATCAAGATCAACAAATAAATCACTCCCCAATTTAACGATAAGATTTAATTAATACAGATTAGCTCTTTCCCAACTACTAATTAAAGGCTCCGTATTGATTCATGCTTTCTTCACATTATAAATAGACAACACTTTCTTACTATTTTTCTCATCCTTCACTATTAAATTATACATTTGAGTACAATGGGTTCTAAAAAATCATTCCTCATCCTTGGCCTATTGGCCATGGTTCTTCTTATTTCCTCAGAAGTGTCAGCCAGGACATTAACCGAGACTTCCACTAATGCCAACAAAGAGGGTGAGCTAGCTAAACATTAATTTTTATTTAGTCACCAAAATATTAGTACATATTTATTTTATTAAAATTTATTTGATGTTGAAGATCTTTTTCTTACATATAGAATCAAGTAGTTTAAGAATTAAATTAACATATTGTTGTATTTGCAGAGGTTGTTGAAAAGTCAGATGAACTAAATGATGCCAAACATTTTGGTTACGGAGGCTATGGCGGAGGCTATGGTGGCCAAGGAGGCTATGGCGGAGGCTATGGTAGTCACGGAGGCTATGGCGGAGGATATGGTGGTCACGGAGGCTATGGCGGAGGATATGGTGGTTACCGTGGAGGCTACGGTGGTTACCACGGAGGATACGGTGGATACCATGGCGGTGGTGGAGGTTACAATGGTGGATATGGTGGCTACCATGGCGGTGGTGGTGGCTACAATGGTGGCTACGGTGGAAACCATGGTGGCTATGGAGGTTACCATGGTGGTGGTTACGGTCATGGTGGAGGTGGTGGTGGAGGTGGCGGAGGAGGCTATGGTGGTGGTGGAGGTGGTGGAGGAGGCTACGGTGGTGGTGGTGGCGGCGGTGGTGGCGGTGGTGGTTACATTGGTGGAGAGGTTTCCAACAATGGTAACTGATTATATCACCATCACCATCACCATCACCATGCATGCATATTTTAAGTGTAATAAATTTCTAAGATTAAATAATGTTGGGGGATGAACAAACGTGATTATTTTGCGGTTATGTATTATTTCTCTTCCCACTAGATATTTCACATCTCTATAAATTGTTTGTAAAATACATTACCACTATGTATATGTGGTAATGAGTTTGATTTCGGCTAAACAAAGTTGGAATGTGTGTAATATATCAAATATTATCCTTGTCAAAGAAATTTACCCATTAACAAATTATTTGCAAAAAAGTCTTCTCATATATAGATTTTTCATGATATTATGTTGAGTTAATAGTAATTCCTAATAGCGAATTTTGCTTTTCCTCCTTCATACTACATTTTCATTCAGTTGGATGAGTTTGGATCCTCTCCTTCACAATTTTTTCTCCACCTATCTCCTTCAGATTTATGTCTCTTTCTCTCTCTATTATTTTCTCTTTCCTATTTTATTTAACATTTTTTCTTAATTCTTTTTATGCAATTACATGTGTTTTGGTTGAAAGAGAGGGATGGAGGGAAGAAGAGGATCTATTGTGCAGTTGGATATGTTATCTAAGGGGGAAGAATTCATTTTTTAATCTCAGTTAGTTTTAATAATCGAGGTGAATAAATAAATAATGTTATTCAAGAAATGGTTTTTTACCTTGGTGAGTTCTAATCGAGGAAGATTTTTTGTTTTTTATAATATAAATCTTTTAAATTTGACATAATTTTCTTTTTAATATAATATTTTATTTTTAAACATAACCTATAATACACATTTTACATTTTGCAATATAGTATCAAATGACTCACTTATGAAACAAAATTATATATACATTAGAGAAAATTGGTGATGCACTGTTGACCAATCACGACCATGAATCAGAACAAATCAGACTGTAAATTTTAAAAAGTTTATATAACATGGCAAAATAATCTGTTTCTATTGGATGACAGTGTAAAAAAATTTTACACTGGCAGTGCACTACCTTTAACATCTATGCATTATACATGTTCATCCAAAAGACATTGTTAAAACTAAAATGACACACATATTTTTTTACAACAAAACTAAAATATACAAATGATTAATCAACAAGACAACAACCAAGAAAAATTAATATGCTTGTAAATCAAACACTCTATAGGAAGCAAGTTGTTTAACGGGAATGAACATCATTTAAATCTTCTTATAGTAGTTAAACACATAATTTGAACAAAATATAAATTAGAATAACACAGTAGCAATATTAAACCTTCAATCTTCACAACAATAACAACTTTAAATTTTTTACTAGCTAACAACAACAATAACATTAACTTTGCTTACAATAACAAAAATTAAACAAACTTAATCGTTTTACTTAACAACTATCATAAATAAGTTAGTTGCATATGGAAAGTCATTGCTTCCTTCCATGAATCAACAATGTCTCGTCTACAAACAATCTATCATATAAGAAATATAGATGTTCTTATAATTTCTAATTTGCCCTTTTAACCAATACTAACCATTGAGGCTATCCATGTGGACTACCTAAGCTTCCAGCATTACTTCTTTATTCTTCCTTTTACCTTTTTTTTATATATTTATTCTTCCTTTTATGTTTTTGATAAACATCCATCTTCTCATCACATGATGCATTTTTACTGCCATGAATTAACTTTTTGTCAGATAATGTCTTTAACACACTCCAACCATTTAATTATTATTATATTTTTTTCACTCTTTTCTTATTTCAAATTCAAAATTTTGTCTCTATATATTCACTTCTTCAACAATATATCTTTCATCATGTAAAAAATTTATTACTCCAAATTCAGGTTTGTTTCTCTATATATTCTCTTTCTTCAACAATATATCTTTCATCAAGAGAATATTTTCAAATTGTTTTTATTTTCTTTGATTTTTTTTTCTTTGTGCAGGTTAAAAAATTATTTTGATTTCAACAAAAATTAAGTGAAATTATTTGTTATCCTCTTCACAGAGGCATGGAAATAATTATACAACAGTAAATGAACTATAAAACAGTAAATGAATTATAAAACAGTAAATAAATTATGAAAATAATTATAAAACAGTAAATGATTATTTTTTCTTTCATCATTTGATATCATATAAAACCGTAAATGAATTCTTTTTTACTAATAAACAAAAAATTCATAAAAAAATTCCTTTAACATTTTCTTTTATGATTATTTTAAAAGAATATGTTTAAGAAAATATAAATCCAAAATTAGTTCTAAAAACAAAACTAAAAGTTATATTAGAAGAAAAAAGATAGATCTATTTTTTTAAAAAGATTAATGAAAAATATATAATTTTAAAATATCACCAAATAATTAAAATGATTACATTTTCATTTTTTCTTTCCTCATTTCCTATTTAATTTTTTCCATAATACAATAAATAATATTTTAATGTATCCAAATATATATATATATATATATATATATATATATATATATATATATATATATATATATATATATATATATATATATATATATATATATATATATATATATATATATATATATAAGGGAAGTCTCACACGCCTGCATCCTACCTACTATATAAATATGGTTTTTCTGTCAACAGTGTGTGGGACCTCATTGGCAAACAAAAATTTTGATTATTTATTTCTCAAATAATGATTATTAATTTTAATAAAAAAAATTATATTAAAAAAATGTACATCTAATATTAAAAAAATGTACATTTAATATTAAAAAATATGTACATTTAAAACGGGACATGAAGTTATTGATCAAATTATTGATTATTTATGGGACATGAAGTTACTGATCAAAATATTTTTTTAACGGGACATGATGTTACTTAATGTTGATTAGTTATTTCCCAAATAATGATCATTAATTTTAATTAAAATTTTTTACATCTAATATTAAAAAAAATAAATATACATCTTAAACGGGACATGAAGTTATTGATCAATATATTGATTATTAACGGGACATGAAGTTACTAATCAAAATATTTTTTCAACGAGACATGAAAGTTACTTAATGTTGAATATTTATTTCTCAAAGAATGATTATTAATTTTAATCAAAAAAATTTATATTAAAAAATTGTTGATCTAATATTAAAAAAATGTACATCTGAAACGGGACATGAAGTTATTGATCAAAATATTGATTATTAACGGGATATTAAGTTACTGATCAAAATATCTTTTTATTAATTATACCTTCAATTATTACTTTTCATGTGTAACCAGACATTTTTTATTGAAAAATATATATCTGAATCAAATGTCCGTCCCGTACCAGAACTCGTGCGAATGCACAAGTTTGCTACTAGTTTTTATATAGTGATTAATACACATAAAAAGTACAATTAATATATTAGCGAAAAATAAAATAATGTCACAAATAATACCACGTACTTTTAAGAAAAAAAAGAAGCAGGAAGTTGAAGATCACATGATTTGAAATAATAGAAAACTTAAACATTAAAGTGTTATTGTGTGTGTGTGTGTGTGTGTGTATATATATATATATATATATATATATATATATATATATATATATATATATATATATATATATATATATATATATATATATATATATATATATATAATCCCAAAAATCAACAATGTCAGCAAAGACCATGTACATGTGTTTCATGACCGAAGAACCACAGTTGTATCCTCCTTTTTGTTTCTTCGTCTATAAATCTAAACAATTAATGAATATATAACTACACATGCATATAACTATAGATAAATTAATGTCACATGTAATCCACTTATCGAAGTCGTACAAAATGCGGACTTTTTACTTCTAACTTCTTTCAACATATTGTGTCGCTCCGCAACTCTGTATATTGAAAGGATTTAAATGTATTACACATGATAATCTATGTACAAAGTCAAAGAAAATATTACTAAAATTTTCATATAAACTTATGTAGAAATAATATGTTTCATCTTTGGTTCAAGTGATTTGTCTAAGGATCATAGCTTAACTGCCACGTTCGTCTGAAGAGAGATATGGTGATCAATTGCCAATAACCGTTGAGTGAACATGAGAATAATTAGTATGTATCTGATAAACCATGATTAATAACTATAATATAGAAACCACAATTTTAAAATTACTCATTCATCGATAAATGGTGCTAAGTAACAATCTCTATTTCCCCCATTGAATCGTGATTATATAAATGATTCTATCACTTTTGAATAAATATTTTTAAATCAAATATTAAATGGATCCAAGAATCCATAAATATTTGATTTATTTAGTTTTATACAAACACGATAAAGGTACCTAAATGGTTAAATAAAATGCATAAAATAAGTGAGGAATTAGTTTTATAAAAACACGATGATTGTATCATAATGAGATATTTAATTTTATACTAATGTGTACCACAACTGTAGTATCCCTATGTTCAACCACTCATTTTCAAACATAAAATCCCTTATATCTTTAGGATCGACATAGAAAGCCTCTAACTCTCGATCATGATCTAATTGAAGACGAATTATATCTTTCTTATCTATAGCATGACATACCAATTGATTAATTGACTGTTCAAAAGGAACCAATATTTTACTATGGATATCTGTATAGGCGGCTGAGCAACTTCCTATTATGCTTGCACTACCTACAACAACCCTTATATACAGCTTCTCATCATCTTCATTTGTACACCGTTAGACGCTTCCATCCAATCTCTCTGTCTTTAAAAATAACAGCAACACAAAACAGATTCAACATAATATATCTTACACTTTAGTTCAAACACTAAAATCCTATTTATCTAGCTAACACTATTAATTTCACATAACTCAACGTACTTAACCATCTATTTCTTGCAAATTTCCCGCTCTTGTGCTAACGTATCTTGCAACTTCTTATTGTACACCACCTCTAAATCTTCAAACTCTTTCTTTTGCGATTCGCATTCACTTGCTAACTTCTTCTCAACAATCTCGTTCATCTCTTTCTTTTGTAGGTGTCAATTTTTTCTCGATGTACCAAACCAAAATACCAAGTCGATGCCTTCTCCAATACCATGTACACGACCACCACACACAACAAATCCTACTTATAATTTTCTCAACGACTACTCGTGAGACATCTAAAGTGAACCCTCCAGTTAGTATTTGTCGAGCCCTCTTCCAAATCTCATGTTGTGATGATGAAGATGGGAAACTATTACAACTTATGGAGTCATCATCTCCCATTTGTTGTCTTTATTCATTAATCGAATTTTCCTTAAGTTTCTTGTAACCACCACGAGACAATCTATGGATGTATTTTTTTTTTTGCTTTGTTTAGCTTTTATGATTCACATTAACTTATTATAAGCATAGTGAAAATAGTAATTTGCATGGTTTTATCTATAAAGAATAAGCATACAATTATCATAAAATAAGATTACTATACAAATCAATAAATCAGAAGAACTACGAGACTTCAAAAACTTTTCCCAATCCTTTTTTCCATTAAAATTATATTTCCCAGTTGGATGCTTAAGATCAACTCTTAGATTCTTAATATAGTTACCAGTGAAATGTGACTTAAATCCCCTCCAACGCTCACCAGCATAAGTGATCCCCTTTTTCTTCAACTTACCATCATCAATAAACTCAAAAGTCGACTACAATTACATCAATAAGTATATATTAGTAATTATAAAAAAATTTATTGAATCATGTAAATTCAACTTAATGCACGTTTGTCCATATGCTTTCTTTCACATTTTATTAATACTTGGGTCTAATCATCGATCAAAATACTCATTTTGATATGTCCAAAAAACAAAAAATAACTCCTAAGAAGCGAAGAATTTTCACCATAACATGTCCAAGTTACGGGATTAAACTCAATCGGATATCTGTTACAGAGTTGAACCATCATTGTAACACCTCTTTGTTTTCTTTTCTTTTTGTTCCCTCTGTAGTTTGAGATTCATTTGTACGAGTATCATTTGTATGGGTTTTGTTGCTAGATGAAGAGTTCATCTATGTTAAAAAAAACAACAAAAGATTAAACCAATATTAAAAAAATATACAAACAACAACAACAACATAAACAACAACAACAATAACAAAATTCAACAACAACATTCAACAACAACATAAGTGTCCCTCTTCATCACTATATCAAACTACTCATGATGCACTAAAAGTTCAATTCATACCCTCTGAGTCACTCTCATTTCCCCCACTGACCACTTCTCCCATTGTGCATCCACCTTCTATTGACAATGCAAGTAGTGTTTCTCATACACATTCAACAATAATATAAATAAAAAAGAACATAAAAAGAAACAATAACATAAACATGAACAACATCAACCATAAACATTCAACATCAACAACTAAAAAATAAACATCAACAAAAAGAACATAAACTTACTGTATGCATGGTGAATAGTTTACGTTCAAGAAACGCGATGATTAAGTAAAAGAGCTTCTTATTATGAGTTTTGTCCTCTTTGTTTGTCTTCCTACTGTAACTTTGTTTTTTGTTTCTTTGTAAAAGGAAGCCCCAAGAACAAACGATATTGATAGCATTTTTTGTTGATTTCTAAAAGGGAATCCCAAGAATGAACAATATTGATGGCTTTGTACGTTAATCAAAGAATGAACATTAGTGATAACCTATTTTGTTTAGTTAATGAAGATGAAAATATGGGTTCAACTTGCTCTGAATGTGTTAGGGTTAAATGGTTTCTCAGCGATGAAATGAACTTTTTTTAAATGAATAAACAAGGTATGTTATGTTTCCTGTTTCTGAATAACAATTTTCACCCGCTTGTTTGAACCAACCTTAACGATATATCATTTATTTAATTAAATTTTATTAAAGTTGCCAATTTTTAAATATTAAAAAATTTAAAATTAAATGGGGAAACATATCACAATGATTGGTTCAACAACCATAGTGAAATGTGGAATATTTCCAGATTAAAAATAAATAAAAAAGAATAGCGCTACTGTGAAAATAAAAATAAAAAGAGATAGCTGATATCATCACGGTTGGGGAAATCCCTGTGGTGATATTACAGTTACTTTTACTTTAAAATATATAAAAAAGAAAGCCATCAATGTATTATTAAAGAAATCACAAAATTGTTGGCGTTAAGATTCGAACTCATGAACTTTAGGAACTTTCACCATGGTTACTTTATTCAACTGTAGTAACATGTAAACTATTTTTAATTAAATAAATAAATAAAAATGATGGCTACTGATTTTATATATTCAAAAAATACTGTTTTGTAACATTGGTGTTGTAATACATACTTTTTTGTAGAGTAGTGTAAGTGAAAACACAAATTCATGTATACTTATGAATTGATAAACAATGCTAAGTAACAATTATTATTTTTTGTTGAATTAAGTTATTTCGTATGTAAGTTTGAATCTCCATTTTACGCCTTAAATATTGAATATTATAGGGGTTCAAGAATTCATCCATATTTGATTTATTTATTTCTATACAAAGCTTATATATGTACCTAAATGTTAAAATAAAAGTCAAAATTTAATGTGATTCTTGACATTAAAAGTATTTTGAGAATAATGATTATAAATTAACATCAGCCTAAATGATAAACTGATGTGCACCATAATTGTATTGGATATGGTAGCTAATTGATACACCGCACGAGATCAATAATACACCTCTTTTGAAGAAAAATAACTTCACAATACCATGGATCATGTTGTAATTGTATATTGATGGACTCTACCATATCTTTGAGCGCCATTGACAATATTTTCATTGGATATGGTTAAGGAAGATGGGTCTCATTCTTGTTTGGGGGGCTTAACAACTATCTTTCGTGTTTGCACCATCCAAAACAACATTCTTAGGAAGGTCTGATAGATTTGTATTTGGGTAAATGAGTATACTCATCGATGTCAATCTCTACATCATAAAAGCAATAGAAACACTACACATAATTTTAAGAACACAAACAACAACAATATACAACGAATAATTTTAACGAGACAAATGAAATAGGAAGTTCCTAAACTAAACTTATAGTTACCTCAATCACATCCAAAATTACATTCACCCACTCCTTTTCTAATATTTCCTCCTTCTTCAGACCAACCAGTTTTACAATTATTTTCTGGCGCATTTCTTCTATCTTTGAAAATGATCCAAAATAATAATTCAAAATAATGTATTTTCCAATACCTCGAATTTACCCACCATGCTCCTTTTTTCTAATAACTAATACCAATATACCATGGTATTGTTGTGTAACAAAGACTTCGACATTGACTTTTTAAACCGGTGAATCCTACAACACAAATAAAAGTTTGTTACCTAAGTGAAATACCTACTATTAATATTCTTGAAAAAATAGTCTAATTACAATCTTCTCATCAACTACACATGTAGTCTCTGATGTGAACTTGCCATCTGTTCTTTCTCGCGCTCTTTCCATTTCCCATGGCGTGAAGGTAGATATGGGTTGAAATCAAGTCTTAGTATATCATCTCTAAACTATTGTTCTAAATATTTTCTTTTTTCTTTTTATCATTGTCTCCTCTAGTTTTTCATATCCTCCATAAGATAATCTATATGGATAGGTGTTTTTAGCCCTATTTTTCTAATTTTGTATTTATTACAAGTTGTTACATTTAATTTAGGCCCTTTAATCATTATAAATGATTTTATTAGACCAATGTATGAAACTCTTGTTATACTCGTTCAACAATCATTTTTCATTCATCTTGGGGAACTTTTTCTTGATAAGTTTTTTGTAAGAAAATAAATAAGGTTAAAATTCGTCAATGTTATTCAATATATACAATTGTGCTTAAATAACTACATCACATACAATTTCTTAACATTTAAACTTTGAGTATCTCTACTTTCATAACTTCGCTCACGACGACACTTGAGAATTCCTATACAATCTGTTTTTAAAAAATAGTTTGAACAAAACTCAATAGTTTCTTCTATGATATACCTTTTAATAGTTTAAGCTTCATCATGTATTCTTATATGCATCATTCCAAAAGTCAAAGGTCAATTTTAAAGTCAAAATTTCAAAGGTCCAAATCAGAATACTTAAAGTGCAATTTATACTTTTAAATTTTTGGTTCATTTCATTTTAATTGAAGATCAAGTTTGATTTAAATTTTAATTCAAAGATGATATTCAAATTCATTTGATAATTTATTTTCAAGCATTTTATTCCAATTCATAACCCATTTGTTCATGTTTTGTTTCAAGCCAAAGTTAAAGATCTTAAGCCATTTTCATAAAAATCTCAAGCCAATTCCAAGTATTATCTTGCAAGCCAACTTGACCAAACTTTGAGCCACATTTGAAGCCATTTTCTAGAGCCAAGCAAGCCATGTATTTATTTTTGGAACCACACATAACAGTCACGTTTCTTGCTGCATCAGTAAGAAAGGCAAGTTCAAAATTTCATCTCAATTCAAATTCATTTTGAATCACAAATTCATATTTCAGAACAAACATTTACATTACAAATTACATCAAATCTACACCTTTCCCTCCACTTAATCAATGGTTCACACAACCTTGCTTCATCTTCCACCTGCAGACAAGCAACGACAACACCGAGCCGTAACGTAATTTTTTCGCATTACTCTTTTTTAAATGGTGAACACTCCTGTACCCTTGAGTTTAGATGGGTATCGGTACCCTCAACCAATCAAATGCTATCATTTCATGACATGTCACTTATTTGTTTTAATTTATTTTAAAATAAATTAACATTTAATAACAGTTTACACTAAAGGTACCGGTACCCAACTTAAATTCATGGGTACCAAAGAATTTACCTTTTTAAATAGTTTTTCTTTATTAATCGAACTAAGTTTATTTTATAAAAAATAATAATAATAACAACTTGGGCTTTCTATGGGTCCAAATTTTTAATTGCAATCCCATTTTTAATTCCACACCCCTTTCTAGTTCTATTTTAAATTAGTTCGTTTTTATTTCAGTTAATAAATTAATTGATTAAAGAATTCATTTAATTTGTTAATTTTTCTAATTAAATTATTTAGTTTGATTAATCAATTGAATTAATTTTTAGGGTAGATGCATGGGTGTTTCTTCCTGACCAACGGGAAAAAGATGATTTGAAAAATCTCTCAACACAAAATTAATTTAGTGGAGCATGAAGTAAAAGTGGGGCAGTCTATACAACATGTCATAGAGCTCATCATCATATTGCTCTTGAATTAGTGTGTATTAAATTTGTACTTGCAATGTGACAACATGTATTATATTTGATATACATTGCAACCATATATATTGACCTTATTTATAAGAATAGAAATGATATTTTTACACCAAATCTTACACCTACACCGTATGTACGGACGACAATGTTCATGTACGGACAAATACTATTCATGTACGGACGTTTATTTTTAATACATGGACGTGCATTAACCAACTTCATTACTGCATTAACCAAGTTTTTACACTGCATTAACCAAGTTTGATGACTGCTAAAAAATATTTTTAATACTTAAATGTTGCATTAACAAACTTTATCATTAACCAATTTTTTACATTGCATTAACCAAATTTGGTGACTGCTAAAAATTATTTTTAATACTTGGATGTTGCATTAACCGATTTCATTACTGTATTAGCCAAATTTTTACACAACATTAACCAAATTTAGTGACTATTGTAAAGTACTGTTGGGTGTATTAATAGCATTACTCTTCTAAGAAAATAAGATCAAGTGATCTGTCCATCATGACGAGGTCTTCATGGCCACCCACAAAAAGAAGATTCTGGTTGATCTATGTTCAGAGATGGTACACGTAAGTCAATTAACTACTATGAATAATACATTCTATAATAAATTTTTCACCTTGTCAAACAACTAACCGAAGCAGGGGCGGAGCCAAGGCCCAGCTAGCCTGGGCAGGCGCCCGGGCTCAACCCCTATTTTCTTTGTACTCCCTCAATTTCATAGTCAATTTTTAGACAACATCATAGGCAAAATTAGGGGCAAAATTAATTAAAATAGGATCTGGAACTTAAAACAAATGAATAATCAATGGTGTAAACTTTTTGCCCAGGCTGCATAAAATTCCTGGCTCCACCACTGTTACCGAAGTATATTTCTGAGATGCGGCATGTTTAATTGCTTTTTTAAAAAATAAATTTATTCCCTCACTTTTGCTAACCTCCAAGGGACAAGATCTATTAAGTGCCTAGTTTTTAATCCTGTAATTGTATTTAATTCTATTTTTGTTTATTTTTCTATGTTCTTTGGGACTAAGGGCCCGTTTGTTTTGGCTTTTTTTAAAAATGATTTTTATAGTGTTACCAAATTTTGTGAAAATTTTTTTTACAAAGAAACTTTTTATAAAAGCTTCCAATAAAATTTTTGTTTGAATAGTTATTCTTGAAATGTGATTTTAGGTATTTCATCTATTTATGGGGAAAAAAATTGGATATCAAAATTTCAAAAAATCACTTAATTTTGAAGCTATTTCAAATAGATTTTCATAAAAATCATTTTTCAAATACAATTTTTTGAAAAATTTATGATTTTGACTAAGTTTTGGTCTTCAATTATGTATGTTTATGTTATAAAATGTCAAAACTAATGTTTAATTTTAGAAAAAACGAATATAAAAAAACTTGTAATATTTTAAAAAATGGTTTTAGAAAATCTATTTTCAAAAATACAAAGAAAAAATCCATTTTTTTAAGCTGAAACAAACTGGCCCTAAAAGTTACATTTTTCAGTTGACCGCCTTATCCTTTTCTCTTTTTTCAAAATTATTTTGAATCACGAATTTAATGTTATTTGATAGAAAATAAATATTCATGATACATGAAAATTCAAACATATTGATTTCTTTAAATTATTTACTTAAATGACTCTGTTTTAAATGGCCCTTATTTTTCTATATTTTTTTTAAATTGTCTTTTTCATCAGTTATTTTGCCCAACTAATGAGAAATATCATTTGCATAAATTTTCTAGAATATGACGCTTTTCTGTTTTTTAAAATTTAAAATAATCTATTCTCTCAATTGTACCTTATAAGCAAAGCGAAATTTCTTTTGTATGAATACACTCCTCGTTTCATCTTTATTCTCTTAAATAAACCTAGCTGGTTTTCCTCTTCATCAAAACACCCTAAACTTAAATTCCATCATCTCTTCCGACATCAACTTTTTCAACCAAACTCAAACGAAGCTTCGTCATCACATTTTCGACATGTAACTCACTCTATCCTCTTAGAAATGTTAGCTTTGTTGTTGTGGTTTGTTTATTTCTTATATATTATGTGAAGAGAGATTATTCTGAATATGTTAATAAAAATGACTTATTCTGATAGAATTTTTTTTCATGAATAGTGTTAATTTGAGAATGTACCACTAACCACTAAAATGTTGATAAAAATGTTGTTATTCTTGAAATATTGTTTTTCTTGAATAGTAGATTTTATCTCTGTTGGATAGTTGCCCGAGATAAATTTTGCTTTTTTTCCTTAGAGATAGATTTTTGTTAAAAAATAACTCTATTGCCGGTTTTTTCATATGTTAACAAATCGAAATCTAAATAGTTTTTATAAGTGTTAAACTTGCAAATATTTTTATGGAAAAAATTTAAATACAATTTCATATTTTTTTCCAATAAAAACAAATATGACAAATATATAATTTTCTCTTACAAATATACAACTTCTCCTATTTTTATTATTGAAAGGATATTTAAATACATTTGACATATTTTTATTGTAGAAAAGTATGAACTACATCTATAAAATTGTATCTAAATATTCTCCTATATAAGTGTTTGTTTTCTTTTTAATTTTAATTTATGAGTAAAACAATTAATAAAAATTTATTCGAGAATGACTAAATAACATACACATTTAGGAATATAAATGTCTAAATAGCTAGGTTGGCTAGAAGCATTCTGATATCTAAACAATAAATTTCCTCAAATTGCATGTAGACATAACATACATTATACATAACAACTGCAGTGCTTCATTTCATATCCTCCAACCATTACTATTTAAAATCAATCAAGATCAACATACAATCACTTCCCATTTAAAGATAAGATTTAATTAACACATATTAGCTCCATCCCAACTACCAAGTATTTGTTCCGTATTAACTCCCACTTCCTTCCATTATATAAAGACCACACTTCCTTACTATTTTTCTCATCCTTCACTATTAAATTATACATTTCAGTACAATGGATTCTCAAAAATCGTTCCTAATTATTGGCCTATTGGCCATGGTTCTTCTTATTTCCTCAGAGGTGTCAGCTAGGGACTTAACTGACACTTCCACTAATGCCAACAAAAAGGGTGAGATAGCTATACATTTATTTATTTTATTTAGTCTCCAAAATATGAGTACATATTTATTTTATTAAAATTTATATAAATTCGTTGTAGTCTTTTTTTTCTTGCGAGCCTTTATTGATGTTGGAGATTTTTTACTTACATATAGAATCAAATAGTTTAAGAAATAAATTTAACATATTGTTGTAATTGCAGAGGTTGTTGAAAAGTCAAATAAAGTAAATGATGCCAAACAATTTGGTTACGACGGCTATGGTGGTTACGGAGGCTATGGCGGAGGCTATGGTGGTAACGGAGGCTATGACGGAATCAATAGTGGTTTTGGATACTATGGCCGAGGCTATGGAGGCTATGATGGCCACCATAGAGGCTACGGTGGTTACCATGGAGGATACGATGGATACCATGGCGGAGGTGAGGGTTACAATGGTGGATACCATGGCGGAGGCGAGGGTTACAATGGTGGCTACGGTGGATACCATGGTGGCGGCACTGGTCGCTACAATGTTGGTTACCATGGCGGTGGTTACCGTGGTGGAGGAGGCTACGGTGATGGTGTTGGTTACCTTGGTGGAGAGGTTTCAAACAATGGTAACTGATTATATCACCGTGCATGCATATTTTAAGTGTAATAAATTTCTAAGACTAAATAATTTTGGGGGATGAACAAAAGCGGTAGTTTGAGGTTATGTATTTATTTAGAGATGTGCTATACTTACATCAGATTTCTACGCCTAACTAATTTACACCGTAGAAATACAAAGAATTCAGCTTTGCACAGATTTGAATATTGGAGAAAAAATTATTAAAAAACTGAAAAGTATTGATTTATGGTATAATTCAGGGTGTAAGTGTAAGTTTGGGTGTCAAACTAGCATTTCTCATTTATTTATCTTCCCACTAGATATTTCACATCTCTATTAATCGTTTGTAAAATCATTATCACTGTGTATATATGTGGTAATGACTTTGATTTCGAAATAAAGTTACGAATGAGTCACCGTATAATATATCAGTTATCAAATATCATCGTCGTCTTGTCTAAAGAAATTTATCAATTAAAAAGTTATTTGGAAAATGTTTTTTTAAAAAAGTATTTTTCATGAAATTGTCTTTTATATACTTGAGTAAGAAATGTAATTTGTATTCTCAATAGTAAAACACTCACAAAAGCAAAACTGCGCTTAAGATTTAGAGAATGTGACAAGGAAAAAAAAAGGAATATGTGCCAATATATAAAATAATTTATATATTGCAGAATTACACTGTCAACCAATGACGATTACGTATTTTATCAAATTATATTAAAAATTTTAAACAATTTATATATTGTAGAATGATATGTTCTCATTGGATAACAGTGTAAAACTATTTTACAATTGTCAGTTCATATTCATTAAACTCATGTGACAAATAATACCACACATTTTAAAAAATTAATTTGGTCTTTCTATATCTAAAAACAAACACATATTCTATCTTTTTACGATTCAACATATTAAAATAAAGGGTTAAACATGTTTTTAGTCCTTATAAAATTATCAAAATTACTTTTAATCCCTATAAAAAAATTGACATTTAGTCCCTATAAAATTACTTTTGCACTCACTTTTAGTCCCTGTAGAGGGACTAAAAATGAGTGCAAAAGTAATTTTATAGGGACTAAAAGTTAACTTTTTTTTATAGGGACTAAAAATCAAAATTGAGATATTTATAGGGACCAAAAACTTATTTAATCCTAAAATAAATTAAACATAAATAAAAAAATTTCAAAGGTAATGTGAACATTTGACTATAATTACACTATACTTATGGTCTCGTTATAACTTTTATCTTTGAATCAAATAGTTTTTCTAAACGAGCATAACATAATTACACTATTTTACTTATGACGAATAATTATTAATTTTCAATGACCACTTCATGAACATCCAAAATAATAAATAATGGATAAACCGTATATTAAATAAGAAACACAAATTTATATACATTTATGAATTGTTAAACGGTACTAGGTAACGGTCTTTTTTTGATGTATTAACTTATTTTGTATGTAAGTTTTAAACTCAATTGATTTACGTCTTGTATATTGAATATTATATGGGTCAAAAAATCCTTCCACATATTTATTTCTTTCTATCAAAGCTTATGCATGTACCTAAATGTCAAAGTAAAAGTCAAATTTTAATATGAGTACTGACATTAAAATTACTCCCTCCGTCTCACCATATGTGTCCTCTTTCCTATTTTTATTTGTCTGAAATTATTTGTCATTTTAGAATACCAATGTGATATTTATTATTTTTTCCACTAACTTACCCTTATTTATTGTATTTTAATCATGTCATCACTTCACTATCTATTATTAATAAGGGTATTTGAGTAAATGACATTCATTTTATCAGTTAAATCAACAAAATTAATCATTATATTAAAAAGTGTGAAAATCTTAAAGAGGACCACTATTGTGAGATGAAGGAAGTATTTGAGAACAATGACTATAAATTAACACCACCCTAAAGATAAATTTGTGTGCACCGTAATAGTATTATTGATATGTCAAGTCAATCAATACCATAGAAAAGATCCATAATACACCTATTTTAAAGAAAAATGATTTCATAGTGCTCTAGATCAATGTTGTAATTTCATATCGATGGACTCTGACATATCTTTGACAATCACTCAATCTTTGTATTAGATCTGCTTGAGGAATAAGGGTCTCAATCTTGTGTTGGGGGATAAATAACTACCTTTCGTATTTGCACATTTAAAAAAATTTAATTTTAAAGGTATACTAGATTTGTATTTAGGAGGACGAGTAAACTCGTCAATATCAATCTCTGAATCATAAAAATTGTAGCAACACAACACCTAATTTTAAGAACACAAACAAAAACGACACACAACACATTTTTAATCAGACAAACAAAAAAGGAAAGTTCAAAAACTAAACTTATACTTACCTTAACCACATCTCAAGATATAGTAGACAATCACCCGCTCATTTTCTAATATTTAATTTCATTCATCTTTAGATCAACCAACTTTTCAATCATTTGCTGGCGCATTTCTTCACTCTTTGAAGATGATCCAAAATAATGTCTCATACAGACGCATCGTCCAATACCACTAACACACCCACCAATATTGAATTTCTCAACCGGGAATCCTACAACACAAATAAAAGTTCATTACAAAAGTGAAGTACCTACAATTAATATTCTTAAAAATAACCTAATTACAATCATCTCAACAACTACGCGTGTAGCCTGTGTGGAGGACTCACCTCTTGGTCTTTTTCATGCTCTCTTTCATTTCTAATGGTGTGATGAGTTGCAATTAAGGCTTAGTAAAACATCTCCTAGCTATTGTTCTCACAGTTTTCTTTTTTCTTCAATCATTATCTCCTATAGTTTTTCATATCCTCCACGAGATAATCTATATAGATAGCTATTTATAGCTATGTTTTCCTAATGTTGTATGCACTCTAAGTTATTAAATTTAATTTAATAATATTTGGCATCCATTTAATTGTCTCAAATGCACTCTCATTATTAGAAATCATTTTATTAAACCAATCTATGAAACACGCGTTATTCTTATTCAGTAACCATTTTTCATTCATCCGGGTGAATTTTTTCTTGATAAGTCTTTCAAATAAATAACGTTGAAATTTATCCAAGTTATTCAACATATATACAAATTTTCATAAAGAACTACATCACGGGTCATCGACTTAACATTTAAACCTTGAGTACCTCTACCTTCATAACTTCGGTGATGACGAGAACTGAAAATTCCTATACAATTTATTTTTGACAAATAGTTTGAATAAAACTCAATAGCTTCTATTTTTATGTACGTTTCAACAATTGAAGCTTCCAAATAGTGATCATTCTTCATATACCCTTTAAAGATTTTCTTGTATCACTCTACTAGATACATCGACCTTAAATAAACTAGGTCATAAAATCTAATCTTCATGACTAGATGAACAAGTAAGAACCATAATATCAAAAATTGTGGAACCCTAGAAAAAAACATCTTAATGACTTTATTACATATAAAATTAAGAATAAGCACAATCTAGTTATATTTTCCCTTCCATTTTTTGGCAAATAGCCACTAATAAAAGTTAATTTATCAAGACATGACAATCATGATATTTTAAACCAATTAATTTTTTAGATATTTTTTCGATCCAAGTTTCTTGAAAAAAATTTAGTGCCCTTTGAAACTTTGATACTCTATAACCACTCATAATTTTTTTCTTTTCAAGAACAAGTGTGAAATGTTTGGTGTAAATATGTTATTTCACTTATTTCTTCTGGGTTTGCCTCTTATCGTATATCCATCCTTAAAATATCTAGACATACATTCTTACCATCTTTTGTATTTCCTTTAATGTTAAGAAGAGTTCCAATTACACTATCGCATAAATTTTTCTGCAACTGCATCAAATAAAGACAATGTCTTCATTCGAGTCTATCAAAGAACACTAACATTTTTTTCCAATTATTTTTCTCTACGGCCATTTTTTAGATCTTTCCAAAGACTATATTAATGTGTTTGATACTTTTCCTCTACGATTAAGGACTTTGGAGCAATATCAAACTCATGTTGTCTATTAAAAACCTTTCACAATCTATGTCATGGATGGTTGGGTGTAAGAAATGTTCTATTACAACGATAAAAAGTATTTATTCCATTTTTTAGTTGGTGGTACACACTTTTTGTTCCTTAACGTTATACCTAAAAAAATTATTATATCTCGAAAAATTGTTAATTCTGCAAGAAAACATGGCAAGCGTCTTAAAATTTTCACCCGAATATGCATCATCAACATCAACACTACTATAAATATTATATTTTATGTCAATACTTTCACCTTGGCTAATGTAAAATCAAGGTCAAATGACCTGGAACGCGCCATTTAATTTTTATTTTTTTTAGATTATTACTCATCACTTAGTTTTCTAAAAAGGTCGACATCGAATGTAACTTAGGGTCTTAGCTTCGATTCCCAGCTCATACAATTTGATGTTTTATTTAGAACCAAAAAGACGCCCTTATTTTATAATTCATCTTTTTACTCAATTTTAAAGAAAACTGACATGAAAAGTTTACTGCTATAAAAACAAAATTATCTTGCCCCATTACATAACAACCCTAACATCTATCTCTCAAACAAAACTCTAATATCCTCATTGTATTTTCATAGAAAAATACAAAGATGATGATGCTGAAGCGAGGCTGATAACTCCTCATTAACACAAGCTTCGTCATCCTTGCACTAGTCTCACTTCATCGTCTTCCTCCTAGTATTAATTTCATTGCATGTGTTAGAGCTCTCGTTTGATAATTTGACTCCTAAGTAACGAGAGCTCTAAACATATATCATCCTTAATACGAAAATGATATGTTTTTTAGTGATCTTTTATATAATTGCCAAAATGGAATATCCAAATTATTATTTTCAAATCTTCTTCACATATCTGGTACGTCAAATATCACTTCTCATTTTACAATATTTTTGTTGTTTTTGTTCTCATAAATTCTTATGAATCGTTGTTGTATGAAAGTTAATAGATTAAGCCAGGTGTATGAGAAAGGAGTTTGTTGAATCTCTTGAATTTCGAAAAGAAAACTACTTGACGACAATGAAATATTTTATTGTTCTTGTGTTAAATGCGGGGATATAATTTTTTTTGAAAAGAAAGTAAATGTTCAATCATTTATGTTGGGATGGAATTAGTCAACATTATCTAATATGGACGTGGCACGGTGAAATGGAAAAAAAAAACAAAATGCAAGTGAATTGACAGTAACACTAGTGTACAAATTGATGAGTTAGGATTCACATGAGTTGGCCTTTGCGGGGCAACTTATATGAACGAATCATTTATCATGCATTCCAAGCAAAAAAAGTGTTTGATGTCACTAACTCTTACAATTTATGATATTCTCTATGAAAAATACCCTCCTCATAGTGATGAAAATCAATATTTAACTATTGATATTCCAGAGACCATTTCTTTTGCAACACGTGTGTCTACTTTATATGAAGAAATTGATACCGGTGATGTACATGTTATTCGTTATGATGATGGCGAAGGCGTGTGGAAAATCTAACAAGTAAATATCTTTTAATGTTTATTCACAATTTTTTATTTGTTATAATTTCTTTTTTTTTTTTGTTACAAAGAGGGTCAAAGGCCCAAAGAAAAAGAAACTACACCGACACAACCCTCAAATGAGGGACACCACAAGAATCCTCGGATAAAAGTCTACTAATGCAGTCTGGAGCTGCACTGAAACTAATAAACTCAGGGTTCATACTACACCCAATACCAGCAAGCATGTCAGCACATTTATTTGTTTCTTTGTACGCATGCACTACATGAACAACTTCAAACTTCTTCATGCTCTTCCTAATCTGAGCAATAATTGTTACATATGTGCCAATAATTGTTATACTAATAAGTATTTATTATTTCAAATTATAGGTGTTTATAGACAAGACACCAAAAGTCATCTGGTCATATTGTGCATCTTGCTTTCTTCGAAATAAATTCACATTAATTTTATATATTTGTTGTTTTTTTTGTTATAACTATGTCATTTGGATGCCATTCTGGTTTTGATAAAATAACATATATTGTTTTGTTTCATTATATTTGTCATTTTAGTTTTGGTTCACGGATGCTTTGTTGTTGTGTTTCTATGTATCTGATCTAGTTTATAATAAGTAAAATAAAAAAATTATATTTCAAAAAAATAAAATATTTCACTAAGGTTGATTCTTCAAATCATAGAAAATATATATATTTGTTACTTCTGTTAAACCCAACAACCGTGGAGGAAAGATAGTGATACACGTTATTTTAAAACTGTCAAAATTGTAATGTTAGGTATCAAACCCATGATTTTTCCACATTTCACTGTGGTTGGATATTCTATTAATCTTGGTGAAAAGTGGTGCATTATCCAGTTTTTTACCTCGACCACTAGTACGTGGTGGAAAATAACATACTTTCTATCACACTCTTTCTTACCCCATACCATTAACCGTGGTGAAATCTTTATTCCAGCCGCGGTGATAAATACTTTTTCTAATAATGTTTGTCGTTGTTTTAATTTGGTGATTTTTAGTGTTTAGTTTATGTACTTAATTAGAAAAGCTTGATACTGGTTACTTTTTTTAAAGGTGAATTCTTATCTACCTAACTCAAAAAGTTGGGTAAGGTTACCCTCCTTTGTAAAATACTTTGAAAACAACAAATATTTGTAGCATTTTAATAAATAATTAAATATATTTAATGAGATGGAATCATGTAATTGGTTGGAGGTACACTACCCAACTTTTTGTGATGGATAGAGAAGTTGTCCCCTTTTTTAAAAAGTTTGGTATCCAAATTTGAGACTGATTAATCCAATGAGTAGGGGTGTGCATGGTTGGTTATTTTCAAAAACCATTTAAATGGTTTGGATTTATAACCATAACCACATTTTAATCAAAACTGGTTATAAATTTGGTTATGATTATATAATCGGTTTTTTAAAAAAATTCAGTTTAAAAAAAAAAATTTCCGAAATTTTTTTTTTCAAAAAAAAATTAATATTTTGAGAATTAAAATATTTGGATTTGGATAATAACCGAATCCAAAATAATTTAACCGGTAAATAATCATTTAATTATATCCAGATTATATTATATGAATGGATAACCAAACCATTAATAACTAAACTGGTTAATAACCATTCAATTATATCCAAATATTTAAAAGTGGTTTAGATTTAGTTATGGATTTGGACATCAAAACTGGATATTTTGCACACCCCTACCAATGAGACCAGTCTCACTGTCCATTTGCGAGAGCCTCATGTAAAATTATAGTAAAATTCAGTATAAATATTGATCCACTATAAAAATTGTTAGCACCTAACGTAATTTGAGACCTTTAGATATCCTCTCAAAATCTAACGCTTTATCAACATTGAATTTCTGGAAGTTTGCTCTAGTGTTTGTTACCTGATTTGGTGAAGGTAATGATAATCTATATATTTGAATTTCCTTTCGATATAGAATTTTGAGGATACAACTAAACCATTTGAGAATGCAGCTCCACCAAATAGCTAAGTACTCTGATTTTTAAACTATCACTTTCCACTTATAGCAAGTAGACATATACATAATAACTGAACTGCTTCATATCATATGCTCCAATCTTTACTACTCAAAATAAATCAAGATCAACAAACAATCACTCCCTAGTTTAAAGATAAGATAGCATTAATACAGATTAGCTCCTTCCCAACTACCAAGTAAAGATTCCGTATTGATTCCTACTTCCTTCCATTATATAGAGAGCATACTTTCATACTACTTTTCTCATCCTTCTCTTCCAAATAACACATTTGAGTACAATGGATTCCAAAAGAGCAATCCTCATTCTTGGCCTATTGGCCATGGTTCTTCTTATTTCATCAGAAGTGTCAGCTAGGGACTTAGCAGAGACTTCCACTAATGCAAAAGAGGGTAAGTTGGCTATATACATATTTTATATTTAGTCTCCAAAATATGATTACACATTCATTTTATTAAAATTTATTAGACATTTCTTAAAGTATATATTGTTTCATGAGCAGTTTAAGGATATTTTATAAATGTTGGAGTTTTTTTTTTCTTACTTATAGAAATATATAGATATCTATACTCAAAATGAATTAGTTTAAGAATTAAATTCACATAGTGTTGTATTTGCAGTGGCTGTTGAAAAGTCAAATGAAATAAATGATGCGAAACAGTATGGTGGAGGCTACGGTGGTTACCACAATGGCTATGGCGGTTACCATGGTGGTGGAGGTGGTTTTGGAGGAGGCTTTGGTCATGGTGGTGGTTACAATGGTGGTGGAGGAGATTATGGTCATGGTGGTGGAGGTGGTTTTGGAGGAGGCTTTGGTCATGGTGGTGGTTACAATGGTGGTGGAGGAGATTATGGTCATGGTGGTGGAGGTGGTTTTGGAGGAGGCTTTGGTCATGGTGGTGGTTACAATGGTGGTGGAGGAGATTATGGTCATGGTGGTGGAGGTGGTTATGGAGGAGGCTATGGTCATGGTGGTGGTTACAATGGTGGTGGAGGAGATTATGGTCATGATGGTGGTTACAATGGTGGTGGAGGAGGTTATGGTCATGGTGGTGGTTACAATGGTGGTGGTTTTGACGATCGTAACTGATAATATCATCATGCATGCATGTGTTAAGTGTAATAAATTTCATGAAATAAATAATGTCGAGTGTTTGAACAAAAGAGGCACAGTATAGATAGACATCCTTTGTGGTTATGTATTATCTATCTTGCCACTTTATAGTATCGATATTGTTCCACTCTATAAATCGCTATGTCTATCATGTGTAATATATCAAATAATATCCTTTTCTGGGATTCGTTGTTGGAATATTTTCTGTCTAAGTAACTTTGTCAATTATGTATAATGATGGATTTTTGTTTGTGTTTCTTCCTTTGTTTCACTTTTATATTAATATATTTGTGATTTAAAATAATTTCAAACTTCATTATCGTCTAAATAAATCCACCTATTAAAAAAAAATTGCAAAAAAGTCATTTCATATTATTTCATTATATTATCTATCTTTGGATAACATTCTTATATATATTTTGAATAGAATTTGTATTTTAAAATTAAAACATTCATATACATTCAAGTAAAACTACGCTTAAAATTCATAATTTTAAGAGGAAAATTAGAATCTAAAATTTGTATCTTAAATTATATGATGTTTTTTATAATTACTATAGTTTAATGGAAATACACCGACAGTGTAAAGCAGTTTTACACTGTCAGTGATATCTAAACTGTTAAATTTTATAAAAAATTTGACTTTTTCTTTAAATTAAATATAAAGTATTTATTTTTAGGATTGTGATGCACTGACCGTGCAAAAAAATTACAATGACAGTGCACTACCTTTAAGTTCAATTACTATAATAAAATATAAAATTTTAAAGAATTTTTATCTTGACTTTTTAATAGAAAAGCATAAATTATATAGTAATTTAGAAAAGAAAAAAATAACTCAGAGTATAAAAGTAGCTAGTATCAGAAGTGTGCAAGGACAAAAACCCTCACAACCGGCTAAGCTAGAAACAAATGGAAAAGCTAAAGAAGAAACCACAAATAGAGGAAAATAAATAAACACACAAAAAGAACAACAACAAAACAAAGACACGCAAAAAATACAACCTCTAACAAGACATACATCAGAAAAGAGTAAGTTGGGGGATGAAAGCGTTAATCACATGTGCGAAACAAAGTGAGAGCACCAGACCACTCACAAGATTCTAGTCACTCAGATAGAAACGATCAGGCGAACTTTCACACTTTCTCTCTTTTAAAATTCTGAGGCTTTCATGATTCTTTGGGAGATACATCGATCTTATAAGCAATTCAATGGAATTTTGAGTACTCACCTATTTGATGAGAGTTTATATATCTTCAAGTTTGGTAACCATCATCAGAGACTTGGAAAGTTATTACCACCTACTTCAATAATCATTGTAGTTGTCGTCATCAAAACTTTATGAATATTCTCAGTAGAATCATCATCTTCATATCTGCAAGCACATAGGTCCATATTCTCCTATTTTTTATGATGATAATGTATCTCTTATAGATGTTGTAAAAGAAAACATATAGATATATAATTGGAGTGGTTAAAATCCCCATCACATAAGTAGAAAGTATATTCTACTCTCCTTGAAAGTATACTTGTCTTTATTTTTTTAATATACAAAAAAGAAAAGAATCAAAACACATGAGCAATCTAATCCAAAAGAGACATAAGCAATCTAATCCATAAACAAACTATCAAGTAGAGAAAGGGGATAAGAAGAAAGAGAATAGATGCAAAAGCAATTTAATCCATGCATGATTTATTTAGAAATTCTAGTTCAGTTCTTAAGAAAAAAATGTTTTTTTAGAAAAAAGTTTTTTAAAAATTGAAATTATATTCTTTAGACGGACAGATGTCAAACAGAATGTCTGGCACAATGTGTATGACACTTGTTGACATATTTTTAACAAATAACACAAGAATTGGTAACCCAGTTCGGTGTAACGTTACCTACGTTTGGGGGGCATTCAAACCAAGAAAGGAAATCCACTCTCAATAGTAAAAGTACAAATAGTCTAAGATGAACAATTCTTGTTCAATGTCTTTCTTCTATAATGATGATTTTCAATCTTGATGGATCTCCTTAAATAAATATAAATCTCTTGATAATTCTTGCTATATTTGATTTAGATCACACCCTCCAAAAATTCACATAATCAATCAAAACATTGTTATGAAGATTGAGACAATTAGGGTCAGTTTGTTTCAGCTTTAAAAAAATGGATTTTTTCTTTATATTTTTTAAAATAGTTTTTATAAAACCGTTTTTTAAAATATTACAAGTTTTTTTATATTCGTTTTTTAAAATTGAAACATTACTTTTGACATCCTAAAACATAAACAAATATTATCGAAGACCAAAATTAATCAAAATCACAATTTTTAAAAAGTGGTCATTTAAAACAATTTTTATGAAAATCTATTTGAAATAGCTTCAAAATTAAGTGGTTTTTTGAAATTTTGATATCCAAAAAAAGTTTCAATAAAAAGATGAAATACATTAAATAAAATTTTAAGAATAATTATTCAAATGAAATTTTCATTTAAAGCTTTTATGAAAAACTTCTTTGTAATTTTTTTTTACACAAAATTATGTAACACTATAAAAAACTTTATTAAAAAAAATCCAAACAAGCGGGCCCTTAATAAATACAAATCTTAAACAATTAAGCAGTTCACATACAATCTTACTAAAATAAGATCTTATCCAAATTTATACTTAAGTTAGCACACTTAAATCTCTGATATAACCGAACAAAAAACAAATCAAAAAAAATACAAGATATACTTAAATTTATCTTGCCCACCAAGTAACAGCCAGAGACAATTGTCTCACATATTGTGGAACATTTGGCTTGACATCTATCCACATAACAGAATTTTGAATCTTAAAGAAATTAAATAAAATCTTTACTTGATATAAATCACAATTCCAACTTTTCAAGTAAAGGATTCAAAATAAATCTCTTGCAAAAACTGTACCACACTTTAAATCTTGCAAATCCAAATCTTATAAATAAAATTAAGCGCTAAGGTAATCTAAGAAAATGATAAAACTAAAGAGTACAACCTATATCTTAAAGACTATATTGAATCTTTAGAAAAAAATAATGAAGCATTAAACATGAACTGGATAACCTTAGAAACTAAGCTAATAATTGTGAGACTTATGCCTCGATGAAAAAGGAAGTGAATGACTTGCATGAAATCCTACGTGAATTTAGTAAGGAGAAAGAAAATATTGATTTGATTCTATCAAATCAAAGGCCTTTTCTTTATTAAAAGTGGATTAGGGCTTAATTCCAGTAGATCACAAGTCAATCATCGTGTTTATATTAAATACTTTTATTGTAATAAATTTGGCCATACCTAGATCCATTTTGTTTTTATAAATTAAGAAGGTCTAAACATAGGATCCCTAGACCTATTAAAACTACTAATGTGGGTATCAAAGGTAAAAACCTAGTGTGTTTTGCAAGAATTACAGTTCTAATGAAGTTGTAATGCTTACTAGATGAAGCAGTGTAATGCAAAAAGTATACCCTTGAGTATAAAGTACGTTATTGGTAATGTTTAATTGTATTGATTCTTGTTATCTAAAGAAGCTCGCTAATGTTGTATATCAACGGTTGTGATCAAAGCAAATATATTGGTTGAGGATGGTCTTAACATTTATGATCTATGATGGTCAGTTGTCCTCTTACTAGGTTGAGAAGATTAGGGGATCTATCTGTCTCGTATGTTTAACCCTTTTTCAATATTACTTGATATTTAAGATAGTACAGTTTTTAGAGGCTGGATAATTAAAAAAACTCATATTAACCCTCTAAATAAGTGTTTTATTATTTTCTCATCAATTTAAAATTATCATTGCTAATAAAATGTATAAGCTTTTAGCGTTTTTTTAAAAAAGTGTACAAATAAAATGAGTAAGGGTGCAAAAAACAGTGTGCCAAAGTTAAAAATCAACCTAAGGCCCAAAAGTACCAAGGAGACTAAACAGCAAGAAAATAATCAATTAGTTAATCGATTAGATAGTCTACTGTTTTTAAATTTCAAATAAAATTTTAATCTTCACCTACAAGTAACGGAAAATGTGTGTGATATATTCAAAATCATCATGATCTAATTGATTAATTAGGGCTTTAAATTTCAAATAAAATTTTAATCTTCACCTACAAGTAACGGAAAATGTGTGTGATATATTCAAAATCATCATGATCTAATTGATTAATTAGGGCAGAAATCTAATCGATTAGATGGCCTGTTTTAGTAAAATTTGGCTCTCATATTTTTTGGGGCTATGCCCATGTTAGATAAGATGCACTCTAAATGGGAAGTTCACTTTCTTGATTATATTTATGATTTTTATACATGATACCATATTGGAACTCATAAACCCAAGTATTTTATTATTCATTCTCCTTGATTATTACCAAGAGAACCATACAATATTTATATAGAAAAATAAGATTTCCTAAAATAGCGGTGGTATATGACCAAGTCATAAAAGCTATTAGACTAAGTCATTAAAACTAATTAAGAGGGGTTTCTAATAAAAAGTATGGATTTAAAAATTTAAAAGGAGATAAAGTACTAACAAGCAACAACGATGATATTTGATTTATCACACATGATTACACATTCACCATTTTGGTTCGAAATCAAACACAGCTTCACATATACATAGTGATAATGTAATTTAGACACGATTAACAACGTTGTAAAACATCAAAGCGCAAGATAGATAACCACCATAGATTCATCTCTGTCTATCTATACCACTTTTGTTTAACCCTAACATTCTTTATTCGTGAAACTTATTACACTTAGAATGTCCATACATGATGATACAATCAGTTACCATTGTTGGAAGCACCACCACCACCGTGACCGTAACCTCCACCACCGTGACCGTAACCTCCACCACCGTGACTGTATCCTCCACCACCGTGACCGTATCCTCCACCACCGTGACCGTATCCTCCACCATGACCGTAGCCTCCCCCATGACCATAGCCTCCATGACCGTAGCTTCCATGACCATAGCTTCCACCATGACCATGATTATAGCCACCATAACCATACTTGGCATCATTTACTTCATTTGACTTTTCAACAACCTCTGCAAATACAATCGTATATCGTTTATATACATATATTGGCAAGACAGAAAAGAATGGTGTTTTTTTCTATAAAATTTGTTACTTATTAAGAATGTGATATAATCAGTTACCATTGTCGGATACACCATGTCCACCGTGTCCACCACCACCACCATAGTGACCACCGTGTCCATGACCATGACCGTGTCCACCACCATAGTAGTGACTACCACCTCCATAGTGTCCATATTTGGCATCATTTACTTCATTAGACTTATCAACAACCTCTGCAAATACAACATTATATGAATTTAAATCTTAAATTAATTTTACATTATGCGTATAGATATCTACTTGTTTAACATAATGTACTCATATTTTGGAGACTAAATTAAGAAAAATAATGTATAACTAGCTAACCTTCTTTGGCATTAGTGGAAGTCTCTGCTAAGTCCCTAGCTGATACTTCTGATGAAATAAGAAGAACCATGGCCAATAGGCCAAGGATGAGAATTGATTTTTTGGAATCCATTATACTCAAATGTGTTATTTGGTAGTGAAGGATGAGAAAAATAGTAAGAAAGTGTGGTCTATATATAGTGGAAAGAAGGAGGAATCAATACGGAACTATTATTGGTAGTTGGGATGGAGTTAGTCTGTATTAATTCAATCTTATCTTGAAAATGTGGAGTGTTTGTTTGTTGATCTTCATTGATTTTTAATAGTAAAGATTTGAGGCTATGAATTGAAGCAGTGCAGTTATTGTGTAGGTCAGTTGCTATGTCTACATGGTGTTAGCGGAAAGTGATAGGTTTGAAATCATAATACTTCTAGTCAACACTAGCAATCACGTGGAGCTACGTTTCAAATACTCCCTCCGTCCCAAAATAAATGTCGTTTAAGGATGTTACACACAGATTAAGAAAAGTAATGATTGAGTCAATAAAGATAACATTTTTACAAAATTACCCTTAATTACTATTGGGTGTTATATATTACCATGTCTTGAAAAGAGTGTAGATAAGGGGTAAAGTTGATAAAAGTTAGTTAATATTGTATTGGGAAAGTAAAGAGACTATTATTTTGGGACAACTTTTTAGGGCTAAAAAGACACTTATTTTGGGACAGAGGGAGTATAATCTACACATAAATTTATATTTTTTTTATATAAATAGAGTAAATAGTTTTTAGTCTACAGCTAGTTTTTGACGCGTGTGCATCGTCCTGCATCGTGGGGACAGCTGTCCGGCCCCTTGTGCTTCTCGGTTAAGTTTGTGGGAAAAGATTGGACATCATTATTAGGATTATTAGGGTTTGAATTCAAATACTCCCAATTATGGGTGAGTTTAACCTCACCTGAAAAAAATTATAATGTTCTCTTAACAGTTACTTCAATATAGTATGTGACTAGAAAGATTTTCTTAAGACATCAAATAGTGTCTGGTTTTACTAACATGTGGTGTGTAATGTGTGTAGTGTGGGTGGAATCTGCTGAGCACCTCTTTGTGTTGTGTGGAGTTGCATAGTATAGAGTTTTCAAGTGTGGATGGAGTAATATGTAGGATTGACAAACGGTCCGTCTCGTTTATATCTGTTCCGTAAGAAAAAAAATATTTTGTATAAATTATTACTTATTTATAGGTAGCTTATTAGTTATTTTAGGATTAAGTATATTTTTACCAGTGTACTTTTGTATAGATTAAAATTATAAAAAGAACATTTAATAGATATTTATAATATTGATATATATTAAAGAACTATTTTACAATTTTGATATATTAAAAAACTATATAGACTATATCCATGGCAGATTTTAGTAAGAAAATCAAACAAATATAAATTATAATAAAAATTTATTTATTTTGATAAGTACAAAATTGAAAAATATACAGAAAAATATTAGCATGCTCAAAATTTGCACCATGGATCCTCTCCTTCCCTCCTTTTCTCTCCTTCACCAAAAACAAGTGTAATTAAATTAATGGTATTAAGAAAAATGATAAAAAGAAGAAGAGAGAAAAAATATTAAAGAGAGATAGAGAGATAAGTGTGAAGGAGATAGTTGGAGAGAATAAATTGAAGGAGAGGATCCAAGTCCCAAAATTTGTTGAGTAAAACTGGGGGTGGATTTTAGCTTGGACCAATGTCTTTTTGTTAACCATGGTCTAGCTGCACTTTTGACTGTCTATTACTACTATGGGTGTCTTTGTTTCAAGGTTAGAAAAATTATTCCTTGGAATGATATTCCTAGGATTAGTATTCCTTGGAATATTATTCCAACTTATGTGTTTGGTAAGAATTTTGTTTCCTAGGAATAATGATAAAATTTGTTTAATTTAAAAATATTAAAAAATAAAAAATAATAGTAAATGTGAGTGATAGTGGGAAGTTAAAGTTGGTTGAACTTATTCCCATGGGAATATTATATTCCCACCCTTTAAGCCTTGGAATAAAAATAAAAAAGTCATGTGTAAATAAGAATCCTGGGAATAAAAAATGCCCTGGAATAGTTTTTTAAAACTTGAATCAAACATGGGAATGTTGCATTCCCATGGCCATATTCCTGGGAATCTTTTTTACAACCTTGAAACAAACACACCCTATATGTTATAACCGGTTGAGATAAATGATTTTATTTTTTATTAATATTATAAACTTTTAAAATAATAATAATAATCATTTATAGTAATAGATTTTTCTATATTTTTTTTGCCAAGATTACTTTATTCAAAATTTTATCTACGGTTCACTATCATCAATTGTTTTCTTTTAGATCTTTCTACACCACTTAATATTCATCAAATTTTAGATTTTTTTTTTTTCAGATTTTCTTTACTCAAAAATCAAATTATTTTTATTTGGTTTTTTTTTCTTTCTAAAATCTGTTTGAAGAAGAATACGAAGAAGATGATTGTTGTACTTGCATCTACTCTTTAAATTTTTGGTTGAACTTAATCATTCACGGTTGATTAAAGCTTACTTTCATACACTATGATTTATTTAGAGACTTTCCTTAAAAGTTATCTTTTGTAATTTTTTCTTTCATAAAAAAAAAAAATCTTCATATTTAAAAGTAAGAGATTTTAACCCATAAAATTAGAGATTTTACTTGAGATAGAAAATCTTTTTATGCAAAGAAAAGAGATTTTAACCAAAAATAAAAAATATTAGATATGAAAAAAGAATACTTTTAGATCTGAATTAATTCTATTTTCAAATTTGTTTAACATGTAAATATGTAAATAAGGATTCATCTTCCTATAAAAAATTTCAAACACGTTGAAACCGAAACAAACAAGAATTTCACTTTTCCATTAAGAAGAACAAAAGAAAGAATGACATGCAGTGCCAGTACTGATGGAAGATGAAGATACTAGAAGATGATGGATGACAAATGATAGAAGATGAGGAATTCTTTTAGGTCTAGAATTTCTTTAATCTGAGTTTTTTCCTTCTTATTTATTATAAAATTTGAGTTAAAAATATATTTAATATAAAAAATATTAAACAATTAAAAATTAAAATTTGATAAAAAAATTATTAATAAATAACTAATAATTCATCCCAGCCGTTCAAATTAAATAATATTATATCAATAACTTAAAACGCAACTTCTCCATAAAAGAGAAAATTAATTGGCTCACGCTAAACGTCACCTAAAAAATGATATATTTGGACGTGTAACATAATTTCAAAATATGGTTGACATATGTCACTGTCTTCGTATCTCTTCCTAAGAAAATGGCTATTAATTAGTATAAAACATAGTATTTCACAGATTTATTTAATGAAAAGAAATAGTAGTTACTTTAAAATAAATGTTGTTCTCAATTTTAATGTAAGAGTATATTTTTCTTCCGAATATGCCTTTAATTATTTAGTTTAAGTTTTATAAATTGAAGGAGATAGATGGCGGAACATGCCCTTAATTGGGACTATATACATTACTTCTACGTTATTGTACTAATGTCGAAATTGCCAACGACGACAATGATAGTCCTCTACTTATTTGAATTTTTCTTCTTTTTCAAATTTAACAATATGAAAGCATTTAATTTTCTCTGTTCTTTTCTATATGGATACGAGTTTGGGGGACTTAGCATTTAATGTTAGCCAAGATTTAAACAAATAGCAATGCAATTTGTCAAAACACGAGATGATTCAAGACTACGGGTCCATCCTTGTGTTAGTAACATTGTTGCGGACAAAATTTAGGTCAATTTTTATTTATACTTCTTAATTTAATTACATTTTTATATTTATGACACATTTGACATTGCGGAGTTTTAAAAACTCACAGATTGTAGTTGTTTTGCGTTGGGAAAATGCTCCATTATGCATAAGTTTAATAGGGTCGATTCAAGATATATAGTTCGCACACATAAGGTTTAAGGTACATTTTTCTGACCACCTCGTTTCAGTATATCTATCTTGAATTCTGTGACTGAACTGGCCGTTGGAGTATTATAACCTTGCAGCTCCAACCCGCACCACCATAACAAAATTCAACACCATATATTATATGGTACTACGTCATCAATCAACCCTAATTTTAATTCCATAACGGAACAGTGGCGTTTTTTATGAAAATCGACGTTGAATTTCTGCAAAATTTCATGATCAAACTCCACGAGAAGATCATTCTCGAGTCTGGCTTTTTAAGCCTCTTCATGTATCTTGAATGAGAGACCGTAACCTTTGAGGTAAGGCGTGGCAAAATTAAAAATCGGTATGTCACACATTGTTTGAAAACCCTGTTGCAAATGATTTCTTTTGTGCTTGGGGTTGGGAGGGAGACATAAGAGTCATTAGAGGAATAAGAGCCGACCATGGAAGATCTCCATGCATAGGGCTTATCTCGGAGAAGCCCATGCCGATTAGGTTTTCTTTCAAACCCTAGAAAAACATCCAAAAAAGCCAGGTGTAGTACGAACATGATATATCCTACCTCCAACCTTGTTTCAATGATCTGGTTAGTAAAAGTGTAGCATCATGTCTTACAAACCTTGTGTTTAAAATCAGCTCAATCCAACAGTTAACAAATTCAAAATCATAAATGTGGACCTCCGTTTTTTAATACCGGGCCATACCTCTGTTCTGTAGAGATACGTGAACTGACTCTTTTTTATCGCTTAATGCTTTCGCATTTTTGAAAATTCACAGAGTCGCCACCGACCTTTTATTTTATCCAATTAAGGAAAGGTTTATAAAAGAAACAGAAAAAAGACCTTTAAGAAATTCTGGGTAAGGGGGTAGGTTATACAAAGGGAAGGTGTTAGCACCCTTTGTATCCATGGTTATCCATGGGCTCTTAAGTTTGCTTAGCTCACTTGTTTTTCGATCACTTTTCAATTGCTCTGAAATTGCTCATATGTGGTTTCAAATACCTTTGTAAATTGAATTTTGTAATGATCCGTGTGTGGATGTATACAAAATGCTTGTTTATCTTTCGAAAGATGTTTTGAAAAGAACGTTAACTTTGTAATAATCCGTGTTTGGATGTATACAAAGTATTGTCTTTTTTGAAAGTTTTGTTTTGAAAAACAACAGTGTATGAGAATTTTGTTTGTTTTGATTTGAGCAAGCAAACTAGGAGGTCTACCCTGAGTTGTAAGGTCTTTATCCTATTTCCTTTAAAAATCTATCCTTTCACCGGATATAAACGCAAGGTTCGATTTTGTACTCAAAACAGTGGAATTTTGACTTTGATTTTGAAAAGAAGGAGAAGGGATTACCTTAAGAGGTGCAAGTGTGATTGTGTTTGGATTCAGATATTTTATCTTTTGAAGTTAGTGATCTAACGGTTCAATTTTATCTTTGACATACACGCAGTTTATATGTGCGGGAAATTAAAATGCAGAAATGTAAAGTGCGGAAAGTAAATCTACGCTATTACATCGATTGTGCAGGAAATGTAAACTAGCCTATTTACATGAATTTGACATCCTATACATTTATCTAGGAATTTAAATTGCAAGAAAAATAAAAGGGCATGTTTTTGGATTTTTTGTGATTTATTTTAATTATAATTAATGCATAATTAATTAAATTAAAATGAAGAAAAAGATGAAAAAAGATTTAAACCTAGAAATTAAGTTTAAAATATGTATAAAATATTTGTTAATTAATTTTAAAACAAAACTAATTTTTTTTTGAATTTTTGGAATTGATTTGAAATTGATTAAGCTAATTAAAACATAATTATGCAAATAATTATACAAATAATTAAAACTTAGAGAGAAAATTATTCAAAATATGTACAAAATTAGTTTATAATATATAAACAATATTTAATATAAAGAACAATTTTTTTTATGATTTTTTGATTGGTTAGAATAATTAAAAAGCAAATATATAAATATATACTAATTAATTATGCAAAATATTGAAATTTTGAAGAAAAATAAAATATTTTTATTTCAGAAAATAATATATTATTTTAGAAGTCTAAAAATATTTTTTGTGTATTTTTTGGATTTTTAAAACTATTTTTAATTAATTTGACAAAGAAATTAAAATAAAAATAAGAAATAAAAGGATACTGATCAGATGTGGAAATTAAATGAGGGAGTATGATGCGCATGCGTGTTCTGAGGCGTTGGATGAGCTGTTAAGCAAGATCAGATGGTCCAGACTTTGAGGCACATGGTACACGTTACACCTGCAAAACACTTGATTAGAGATAAATTTAAAAAACACGCGCGCGCTTCTGAACCAATGGGAGGAAGACACGTCTTCGTCTTCAACCTTCAGACAAGGCCTTTAACAGCGCTTTTGTAAAAAAGCGCTATAGTAAGTGAACCCTAATTCTGCAAAATAACGAATAGGGGTAAACAAGCAAATAAATTTGGCGCGATGGTACCATTCAACTCGTCTTGTTCCACTGAATTTAATCATGTCTTTAATTTGCTTTAATTTTGGCCTTATTGAAGAACCCTAATTTTGAGCTAAGAAAACCCTAAAATGGTATATGCTACAAACAGCCATTAAAATCCAATTGAAGCTCCAGAAACGACCAGAGCTTCAAACCAAACACAATTATGCATCTACATCTTGTTAAATATGCGTGTGTTATGAGATATAAGTTGGTTTTAGTTTGAACAAACCGTGGCCTATATAGCTCGATTCAATGAGGTTTAAGACTTGCAATTGATTGGAATAGTTTCAGTGAAGCTCAGAGATGATGTTTGAATGCTTAGTTTGTATTGAAATGGACTGAAATTAAAAACTCGAATTTGAATTTTCTTTGAATTTTTTCAAGTGATTACAAGTGTATATGAGCAAGGCTTTGTTTCTGAATCGTGTCTCTTTTGTTACTGAAGCATGCTAGCCTATTTATAAGCATTGAGTGCTTAGAATTGAAGCTAAGAAGCAACTAGTTGCCTTTGTGGAATTCTTGCATTTTTTATATTAAAAAAGCTTTGAATTATTGACCAAGTCCTCTTGTCTTCAATGCATCTGCCTTGCTCTTCAATTCTCTGCAGAAAGATGAAGATTCCTTGGGTGAGTCATGCTTGGAAGTTAAGCTACCATTTATCCATCCATTTTCCTTTTAATTTTAATCTTAAAGCTTTGAATTATTGACCAAGTCCTCTTGTCTTCAATGCATCTGCCTTGCTCTTCAATTCTCTGCAGAAAGATGAAGATTCCTTGGGTGAGTCATGCTTGGAAGTTAAGCTACCATTTATCCATCCATTTTCCTATTTATAAGCATTGAGTGCTTAGAATTGAAGCTAAGAAGCAACTAGTTGCCTTTGTGGAATTCTTGCATTTTTTATATTAAAAAAGCTTTGAATTATTGACCAAGTCCTCTTGTCTTCAATGCATCTGCCTTGCTCTTCAATTCTCTGCAGAAAGATGAAGATTCCTTGGGTGAGTCATGCTTGGAAGTTAAGCTACCATTTATCCATCCATTTTCCTTTTAATTTTAATCTTAAAATAAGATAAAATCATGCCAAAAATGGATAAAAAAGGTGTGGGCTTAGTCTTGGTCGTGGGAGGCCCATAACATCATGGAAATGATGTTTGAATGCTGAAAACTTGGCCCCATTTGGAAAAAATACATTTTTGAGCAATGTTGATTTCATGTATTTTCCCAAAATTTAGCCAACTTCAACAAGGTGTAAATCCCTCAATTTTTGTCATATGAAGGAGATCTTGCACTTTTTGGAAACCTCAAAGAGTCCTCTAACCAATGTCTTTGGTCTCATGTCAAAATGATTTTTGAAGCTCCTTGTGTGTCCTTTTGAAAAAAGTGTCTTTTTGTTGACTTTGAAAATGACCTGTAATGTCTTTGGTCATATTTTTCAAATGGTGAATCCAATGACCATGGGATCAATGGCATTTGAAAGATAATTGAATTTCCTTCAAAATGAGCTTTGGTTTGAATTTTTTGGATGAAGGATGAGAGAGTTATGATCAGTCAAAGTTGAGTTGACTTTTCAGGCAAAAACCCTAATTTTGAATCTTAGGGTTTTGTTGATTTTTGATCTTTCCTTGATGAATTATGATCATCCAATGATCAAATGATGAATCCTTTGACAAAATATGGACTTTGACAAAAAAATTCATTTTTGACTGTCTGTTGACTTTTTTGGTCAAACGGGTCGTCTGTTGACTGTTTGAGCTGCTGACGGTGCGTCTGAATGAATTGAAGTTTGAAAGTTTGTATGATGATACTTTGAGATATATGGATGTGTATGAAATCCATTTGAGCTCTCAAAAACTTGTTGCTCCTGTAAAAACAAGAAAAACCCTGATTAGGGACTGTTTGTGTAGGAGACAGTTAAGCGTACCTGATTTTCGTGCAGTGTTGAGTCTCTGCTAATCGCGTGATATTCAGAAGACTTCTAGCACAAAGATCTTGGAATTTTGAATTGTGAAATATTGATTTGATTGATGGTACAAAACACTGAGAATTGTACTGCCAGCAGTTTGGCTGTCAACTGACTGTTCAGGTAGCAGTTAGAGTGAAAAATCAACAGTCAAAGTTAATTTTCTTTTTTGTTGTTTTTGTTTTTGTTTTATGTGAGAAATGAAAGTTTATTTACATGACTTGTAAAAAAAACATAGACATAATAAATAACTAATATACTGTTACCAGTACAGTCTGAGTTTCCTGATTCTGCGCCTGCAAA
The DNA here is from genome assembly GCF_029867415.1 of Vicia villosa. Lineage (NCBI taxonomy): Eukaryota > Viridiplantae > Streptophyta > Magnoliopsida > Fabales > Fabaceae > Vicia > Vicia villosa. The sequence continues at coordinate 97,056,801 of NC_081186.1, read as the reverse complement.
AAGATTTAACTCTGTACCAGTTGTGTCAGTACTATTTATCTGTAAATAAACAAATAGCATGTGTGAAGTAATAAACAGTATTTGGCGTTTGCGTAAGAATAAATTCAACTGCAAGCCAAATTACTGTATAAGAAGAATTCTAAAACCTAAGTATTTCATATGTCAGGATATTTGTTGAAATAAAAATCCATGATTATATGAGACTCTTAATTTTCAGATTGGGAGTTTTCTTGAAAAAAGATGTGGGCAAATTTTGGGGTATAACAGTTGCCCCTATTCAATCTTCTTAAACCTGAAGAGATTGTCTGAAATCTGAAGGTATAAGATGATTGAATATTTGGATGCCCTGAAAATTTGCACTTACCTTTATCAGAAGAGATGTTGGAAGTTGCATTTGAATGTCGTCTGCGAAATGTTGTTGGCAGATTGAAACATTACCTGAGATGGGCTTTCAGATGCCACCTGGTAAATGTGTTGATGGTTTGTTCATCAGAATGAATTCATTGATTATATCTTGATGAAGGATTTGAAAGTCTTTGTGTTGACTGTTTCGGAACCGTTCAAGGTTGCCGCTTTAAGTCTTGGAGGATAATCGTTATGGAACTTTTCCAAAGTTTTTCTGATTTAGCTTTTGGAAGTCGATCATTGGGAACCGTCTGAGGTATCAGCTTTAGATCTTTGATAGCAGATCGTTCTGGAACCGTCTGAGGTATCAACTTTAGATCTGCAATGCTAGATCGTTTTGGAACCGTCTGAGGTATCGCTTTAGATCTGCGATGTTAGATCGTTCTGGAACCGTCTGAGGTATCGCTTTAGATCTTTGATGCTAGATCGTTCTGGAACCGTCTGAGGTATCGCTTTAGATCTGCGATGCTAGATCGTTCTAGAACCGTCTGAGGTATCGCTTTAGATCTTTGATGCTGTTTTTGAGTTGGTTAGTGATCAGAATGAATCTTCGGCTTGATTATATCTGAGAGAACCGTTCATGGAATTCAGGTGAACACTGCATGTGATTGAGAATATCTTTGCTGAAGATATCTGTCTACCTGAAAAATCAAGTTAGTGATATGCAATGTTTATGATGCATGTAATGTGAGATATTCCCGGAGAAATATGCATGCGATGTTATGTATGAATATGCGTATGTGAATGCGCATGATGCATGATGTATGATGTATGAATATGATGTATGATGTATGAATGTGAGATGTGATGTATGAATATGAATATGTGAATGTGAATGTGAATGTGAATGTGAATGTGTGACGTATGAATGTGAGATGTGATGTATGAATATGAATGTCAAGCTTCTATTTGGGAAAATAAATTTCCGCCAGTCATCTGGATATGACTATATTGTGATCGTTGATGATCTTTTGTCTTGTTTGAGTACCCTCGGCTGGGGAAATTCTTTGAGAACCACGGTACTCTGTTGAATGACCTTTGACTATCACTTGGGAATGAAAGGTACCTGAAAGTTCTGATGCCCTTTCAAATGGGAATGAGGAAGATGCATAATCCTCCGATGCACTATTTGACCAAATCCGGGTGCGGGGATCACACCTTCTGAAGAGAGTAATCTGGAACAACCCTGCTGGGGTATAAGACTTCTTTTCAAGAGAAAATCTTTTTGAGGAATTTGCTGAGAAATGTGTTCCTCTTGTGGATTTTCTTCTGATGGAATGATGTCCAGATAATTGGGACATTTCCTGAATGCTATTCCTGTTTTTCCTGGTAAACATCAATCATATTCAAATGCACATGTTCATTTGAAATTATCATTGGGACGCTTACGTATTTAAAACAGAAAAAGTGAAAATGGTGATTTTTGAGCCTAAGATGCATTGATTTTTGAAAAAAGAGCCATGATAGGCTGGTTAGCACAGGGAGACAATAATCCTAGAAGTAGGAAACTGTCAGAAAGTTTTGAAAAATATTTATAGAGATAAATAGCTATGTGAAAATGATCCAGTCAAGTTTCAATTCTGCTATTTCCAATCTGTCTTCGAGTATCTCATCCCTCACTTGTTGGAAGAAAGTGATTGGACTGGTCGGTGTCTTTGAGGTGTTGAATCTTGACGGTAAGTAGGCAGCTGAACGGAACATAGTTGTATGCTTCATTCCCTAACTTTTGCCTAGGCTGCCTTTTCAGGTTTTCAGCCTACCGGGATAGTATTTGTTTAGTCTCTAATTTTTGCCTGGACCGCCCTTTCGGGTTTTCAATCCACCGAGACGCTCTTTTTTTTTTTGCCTAAGTTGCCCTTTCAGGTTTTCAACTTAGCGAGCTGTTTTCTCTTTTTTTAAGAGAAGTATTTTTTGACTATGTCAGCATTCACAGGGTGTGGGAAATCCTCGCCATCCATGGTGGTAAGCAACATGGCTCCGCCGGAGAATATTTTCTTGATTATGAATGGTCCCTCGTAGGTGGGAGTCCATTTGCCTCTGGGGTCACCTTGTGGTAAGATGATGCGTTTGACAACCAAGCCACCAGTTTGGTATGCTTGACTTTTGACTTTTTTTTTGAAGGCTTTGATCATACACTTTTGGTATAGCTGACCATGACAAATAGCTGCGAGCCTTTTCTCATCAATCAAGTTTATCTGGTCCAACCGTGTTTGAATCCAATCGTCTTCGTCTAGATTGGCTTCTTTCATAATCCTTAGGGAAGGAATCTGAATTTCAATTGGAAGAACTGCCTCCATACCATAGACTAAGGAGAATGGAGTTGCCCCTGTTGAAGTACGCGCAGATGTGCGATAACCATGAAGAGCAAAAGGTAACATCTCATGCCAGTCTTTGTAGGTTACTGTCATTTTTTGTATGATTTTCTTGATGTTCTTGTTGGCAGCTTCCACCGCGCCGTTCATCTTTGGTCGATATGGAGAAGAATTATGATGTTTGATCTTAAACTGTGTGCAAAGTTCAGTAATCATTCTGTTGTTTAGATTTGTGCCATTGTCCGTGATAATCCGTTCAGGGATGCCGTACCGACAAATGAGATTGTATTTGATGAACCGGGCCACCACATTCTTGGTAACAGAAGCAAATGAAGCTGCTTCTACCCACTTTGTGAAGTAGTCAATAGCGACCAGGATAAAGCGATGTCCGTTGGAGGCAGTAGGTTTGATTTCTCCAATCATATCAATACCCCACATTGCAAAAGGCCATGGAGCCGTCAGGACGCTTAATGGAACTGGAGGTACATGTACTTTGTCAGCGTATATCTGGCATTTGTGACATGTTCGGGAGTGATGATGGCAGTCTGTTTCCATGGTAGACTAGTAATAACCTGCTCTCAGGATCTTTTTAGCCATTGTATGTCCACTGGAATGAGTACCGAAGGTACCATTGTGTATTTCTCCCATGATCTGTTCTGCTTCCTTCTTGTTTACACAGCGAAGTAAAGTCGAGTCATGGTTGCGTTTGTATAGGGTTCCATTGCTTAGAAAGAATTTGGCAGCAAACCTCCTTAGAAACTTTCTGTCGTTAATGGATGCCCCTTCAGGGTACTCCTGAGCTTCGAGATATCTTTTTACTTCATGGAACCATGGTTTTTCCTCGGTTCCTTTGGTATTGATCTCATTGCAATAGGATGGTTCATCTTGCCTGTAAATGGTGATCATAGGCGCCTCGTTGTCCCACATGACTTTGAACATGGATGACATGGTAGCTAAAGCATCAGCTAGTTGATTTTCCTCGCGTGGGATGTGTTCGAAAGTGATTTCTTCGAAGTAAGGGATCAAACTCAGCACATATTCTTTGTAAGGAATTAGATTTGGGTGCTTTGTGTCCCATTCCCCTTTGACTTGGTAGATTACCAAGGCCGAGTCTCCGTAGACTTCCAGGAATTTGATTCTTAGATCGATGGCAGCTTTAAGACCCAGAATACAGGCTTCGTATTCGGCTATATTGTTAGTGCAATTGAAGCATAACCTGGAAGTGAATGGTGTATGACCTCCTGCAGGGGAAATGATCACAGCTCCGATGCCATTGCCAAGTACATTAGAAGCTCTTTCAAAAACCATAGTCCATCGGGATCCTGGATCGGGTCCTTCTTCTGGTCCTGGTTGTTTGTAGTCATTGACTAGCATAATGTCTTCGTCTGGGAAGTCAAAGTTCAATGCTTGATAATCATCCACTGCTTGATGAGCCAGATGATCAGCTACCACACTTCCTTTGATTGCTTTTTGTGAAGTGTATTGAATGTCATATTCTGTTAAGATCATTTGCCATCTCGCTATCCTTCCTGAGAGAGCAGGTTTTTCGAACACGTATTTGATGGGATCCATCTTGGAGATTAGGAAAGTGGTGTGATTTAGCATGTACTGTCTTAGTCGGCGAGCTGCCCAAGCTAAGGCACAACAAGTTTTTTCGAGTAGTGAGTATCTTGTCTCACAATCGGTAAACTTTTTGCTAAGATAGTAGATTGCGTGCTCCTTTCGGCCGGATTCGTCATGTTGTCCTAGTACACACCCCATTGAGTCTTCTAACACAGTTAAGTACATTATCAGAGGTCTGCCTTCCACAGGTGGCAACAAGATTGGAGGTTTTTGGAGATATTCTTTGATTTTGTCAAAGGCTAACTGGCATTTGTCATTCCACCTTTCCACTTGATCTTTCTTCAACAGTTTGAAGATCGGCACACAAGTAGTAGTCATGTGGGCAATGAATCGGGCGATGTAATTTAGACGTCCCAAGAATCCTCTGACTTGTTTCTCGGTACGAGGTATAGGCATTTCTTGAATGGCTTTAACCTTGGCGGGATCAACCTCAATACCTTTGCTGCTGACGATGAAACCTAAGAGTTTGCCGGATCTTACTCCAAAGGTACACTTATTTGGGTTCAGTCGCAACTTATATTTCTTGAGTCTGTCAAACAACTTGTGTAAATGACCCAAATGTTCTTCCTCGGTGTTGGATTTTGCAATCATGTCATCGACATACACCTCTATTTCTGGATGAATCATATCATGAAATAGCGCTACCATTGCACGTTGATAGGTTGCTCCTGCGTTTTTCAGACCAAAGGGCATTACTTTGTAACAAAAGGTTCCCCAGGGTGTCGTGAAGGTTGTTTTTTCCATGTCTTCGGGTGCCATCTTGATTTGATTGTACCCTGAGAATCCGTCCATAAAGGAGAATACCTTGCATTGTGCGGTATTGTCAACCAGTACATCGATGTGTGGTAAAGGGAAATCATCTTTGGGGCTTGCCCGGTTCAGATCTCTGTAGTCCACGCACATTCTGACTTTCCCGTCTTTTTTAGGTACAGGCACGATGTTAGCTATCCAAGGAGGATAACTTACAACTTTTAGGAATCCGGCATTGAACTGTTTTTCAACCTCGTCTTTGATCTTTTTTGACATATCAGGCCTACTCCTTCGTAGTTTCTGTTTGACTGGAGTGCTACCTTCTTTGATTGGCAGGCGATGAACTACGATGTCCGTGTCAAGGCCTGGCATATCCTCATAGGACCAGGCGAATATCTCGACGTAGTCTCGCAGCATTTGAATCAGTCTTTGCTTGACGCTGTGTTCTAGATCAGCCCCTATTTTGACTTCTTTCTTTTCTTCGTTGCTGCCCAAGTTGATGACCTTAATTGGCTCCTCGTGAGGCTGTATGGCCTTGTCTTCTTGTTCTAGCAGCCTTGCAAGTTCTCTTGGCACTTCACAATCTTCCTCACTTTCGTCCTCAGTTTGGTAGATCGGATTTTCAAAGTCATGACGGGCAATAGCAGAATCGTTGTTGACTGGATCTAGAGTGTATGTGAATCTGCATGTTAATTATGTGAGTGTGTGTGAAGAAAAAACATAGCTATTAGAAAGCGAAGAAAGAAGGAAAAAGGATCACAAAATTTAAATATGCAAGCGTCCCATGATTTTATTGAATGCACATGATCATGATATGATAAGCCCTTATAGAAGGACCAGTGTGCTAAGGCACATGGCTTTCAAGCTCATGGTTCGATTGTTCAGGAACCATTTTTATCTTTGCACAATATACACAAAGAAAACAGGAAATGGCATTTACTCCTGGTCAAAGGAGATCACATCCTCAGCTTTCCAGTTGTTCAATCCACTGTTGTGAGCAGGGGGTACCCAGCTGTTCCAGTTGCAGTTGTCTTTTTCATCTTCCACAGCATTGATTTCATTAGTGGGAAAATGAGCCGGTGATCCTTCGGGATAAGGGATATACTCTGCTGGATACGAGAGCCCAGGCTGAGATATCTCTGTTGGCTGAGCGAGATGCTCGATAAGGCCGTCCCATGAAGTCGGGATGATGCTTTGAATAGAGACTTGTGCATCCTGATGAGGAGTGTATGCTGACAGAAAGCAACCCTCGTTATTTGGTATTTCCCTGGCTTCTTCGAGAGCGAAATTGTCATCGTACTGTTCATCCCATCCAGTTGGGACAATGTCCTTCATAGCAATTTGTGAGCTCGGAGGAGCGGAATATTTCACCGTATAGTCATATTTGCCGCTGGGTTCTCCTAGCGTGTCCCATACTTCTTTGGGTGGATTTTGATATTGCTCAGTGACAGGATTTGTGAAACTTTCGTCATTTCCAATTTGATCACCCCATCCAGTCGGGGTAAGGTCTTCCATAGCAATATAAGAATTTTGAGGTGCGGCATACTGATAGTTATACCCGCCGTTTGGTTCTCCCACAGCATCCCACATTCCCATGGAAATGGGTGGAATCTCATCTGGATATGGCTGAATGATATGGTTCAAGAACACTCCTTCATCTTCAATAGCGTTTACTTCTTGGCTGATGAAGTGTGACATTAATCCTCCAGAACGAGGACCTTGATCATTCTTTTGATTTTCACTATCATAGCTCAGGCCTAGCTTGTCAGACTTGTAGGGTATATCGGGAAGCTGTCCCCATACTGTGCAATCACCCTGTTCAATCATGGCTTTGGCATCTTTGAGAGAAGCCATAGTTGTAGTTGGAGTAGCAGGAATATGCTTGGTGGTAGAGACATCTGGAGAGACCACCTCAAATGATTGGCATGGAGTTTCGATGAATTCGTCCTCCAACTCGACATATTTGGAATTGCTTAGGTGACTAACCACATATTCCTCTTCGCCATAGACTGTGACAATCTTTCCTTTTACTGGATATTTTAACTTCTGATGCAGGGTAGAAGTTACAGCGTTTGCCCCATGTATCCAAGGGCGTCCAAGTAAACAGGAGTAGGCTGGGTGAATTTCCATTACGTAAAAGATGGAATCGAAGATCTGAGAACCCACTCTGATTGGGAGATTCACTTTTCCGTATACCGTTCTGGTTGATCCGTCAAAGGCTCTTACCACAACATCACTTGGTTGTAACACAATTCCTTCGAAGTCAAGCTTTTCTAGTACTGTTTTCGGTAACACGTTCAAAGAAGAACCGTTATCTACTAGCACATGAGATAGAGTGGTGCCATTACATTCAATGGAGATATGTAAGGCTTTGTTGTGATTTTTTCCAGCAGGGGTTAGATCCACATCGGAGAAACCGAGACCATTGCTCACGGTTAGATTGGCAACACAATTCTCAAATTGGTCGACTGAGATCTCTTGAGGCACATGCACAGCTTTGAGGAACTTCATTAAAGCTTTGGCATGAGCTTCTGAATATTTTAGCAGAGATAGCATTGAGATTTTTGAAGCGGTGTGCCCCAGTTGCTCAATAATATTGTAATCACTCTTGCAGATGATTTTCAATATTTCCTCCATTTCTTGCTTTGATGGATCCTCAGCAGTGATCTCCACCGGGGTTTGAACTTGTTCAACTTGTGGCTTTTTGCCTCGAGCGCTGACATTTTGATTAGGAACTGGGACTGGACCAGCAGCAACATTTGGAGAAATTTCTGGTGAAAAGATTCTTCCACTTCTCGTGATCTTGCTGGTACCCACAATATTACCCACAGTTGGAGTAGTTAACTTTGCGGTCTCTTCAGTCGAGGTACTCTCCTTAACTCCATGAACGTAAACATTAGCGTCGTATCCCCATGGGACAGCTTTGTCTGAGGAGTATGGAAATGGAGTTGGACTAGCAATGACTGCTAATGCCACTTTGAGTGTAGCAGAAATTTTGAATGGAGTTTTGGCAGAGATTTTGAATGGTAAGCTGGAGATCACTGAGGCATCCTCTATTCTTATCCCGTTTGCGAAGACTTCGCACAGCACGTCCATAGAAGGGAGCCTTTCAAACATAATGATACGGCGATCCATCCACCTTTGAATTCCCATCCTCAGATTTTCACAACCATTGGGCAGGTAGGAGCAATAAAAGCAGTCGGGGTCACACCCTGGGAAGTAACCAGCTCGGATTAGCTTTCCTTTGACTTCGCAGAGTGGAGTTGATAATTCGTTCTCATCATAGATGTAAACAGTGTCCAGGATAGCGTTGACAGTTTTGTTATGCTTTGGCATAGGTGCAGTAATGACATTTGGAGTTTCTGGAGGATCGAACTCAATTTCCCCAGCATCTATCATATCTTGTATTTTATTTTTCAGGGCCCAGCAGTGATCTGCGTCATGTCCTGGACAGTTTGAGTGATAGGCACATGTCGCATCAGGGCGATAATTCGGAGAGGAAGTGTTGACATTCTTTGGAGGACCTCTTAAGGTGATCAGATCTGCTTTTAGCAAGTGCTGCAATGCCTGAGAGATTGGCATGTTGATTTTGGTGAAATTTCTTCTTGGTGCATCTGGTCGATGCGTATATTTTGGCTGTTGATCTTTTTGAGGTGCAGATGCGGAGATCAGAACTGCCCCTACAGATTGATGCTGCTCACTTTTGCGGCTTTTCTGAATTTGTGTTGCATTGACCTCATTTCTCCCGCCGATGGGCCTTTTTGTAGTACCAGAGGAGGAACCTATTTGAATTTTTCATTTTGAATGCCACTTTCGACACGTTCTTCGGTCAGTATCAGGTCAGTGAAACCTGATGATGAGCTTCCCAGCAAATGGCTATAGAAAGGGCCAGTTAAAGTGCCCATGAACATGTCGACTAGTTCGCGATCAGATAAGGGGTGTTGAACCCTTCCAGCCATATCTCTCCACTTTTGTGCATATCCTTTGAAACTTTCTTTTGGTCCCATAGACATGCCCCTTAGTTGAGTACGGGTTGGCGCAAGATCCGCATTGTATTGGTACTGTTTGTAAAAAGCAGCAGCTAATTCTTCCCAAGTATGAACCTTGGTATTTTCCAGCTGGTAGTACCATTCGAGTTGTGTACCCGACAGACTTTCTTGGAAGAAGTGAATCCACAATTTGTTATCTGTAGTATGAGGTTGTATCTTCCTCACATAGGATCTCAGATGTAGTTTCGGGCAAGAAACTCCATCATATTTTGCAAAGACAGGAACTTTGAATTTTGGAGGGATAACAACATCCGAGATGAGCCCCAGATCATTGAAATCTAAGCCAGGTACTTTCTGTATCTCCATAGCTTTCATACGGTCTTCCAGCTGTTGGTATTTTTCATCATCCGGTTCGTCCCCAGAATGATCATCTTCTTCGTTTGAAGAGAGAGAGGGTTTAGCAGAACCCTGGTTGCTTTGATTGTCTTCTTGTTCATCATCACCGACTGTTTCAGGGATCAGTGGCTTTTTGAACTTTTTGACTGGGATTTTGATCTTCCTTTTCAGGTGACTCAAGCCTCCAGATCCCTTGGGCTTCTTTTTCTTCTTGATTATCAGGGCTTTCAGTTCTTGTTGCCCCTTTGCCAGTTCTAGAATTGCCACTTGAACTTGGGCATTCTGTGCTTCGAGATTCTTGATGCTTGTCTCAGATTCCATCTCTTCTGACTGAAATAAACAGCGAGGAGATGAGAAATCCGTCATGAGAACCTGTTATGCAATGTGTATGACTGGATGCCATGTGTATGCAATGTATGAAATGTATATGCAATGCATGAAGTGAAATGTGTGTGCAATGTTTTCAAGGATCTTAGAGTTTAGATTTGTTAAAGAAGAAACAAACGTTAGTTAATCAATTTATTTCTTTTTTTTTTTTGCTTCTTTTTTCTTTGCCTCATTTGGGCTTACAAGACAGAAATAAAGTAAATGATCCTTCAGGTCTCCCGCGGACGCTTTCTCTTTGCCCCCAGGAATGTGTTGATCTGCTGTTCTTCTTGAAGCAGTCCGGTGAGCTCCAATATCCTTCTCTCATAGTCTTGACAGTATGATTTGAAGGTGTCTCTTTCCTCTTTGAGTTGAACCCAAGATTTTTGCAACTCTTCTAGGTCAGTTGGCATGTCCGGGTGTAGAATAACTTGAGGTTCATATCCTTCGACCTCTGGTTCAATAGTCACAGGTAGAACAGCAGGATATGGCATAAGGAGTTTCTGAGCATGAGTGCGGACCCATCTGAGGTAGGGTTCCATAGGAATAGAATTCCATTGCCCCAAAGTTTTGCTTTCTGTTCTATAGACACTGTTCCATGCATGTATGAACCTTCGTCGGTGTCTATGAGAATCATTCTCGTAATCAAACACAATGCCATGGATAATCTTGTCATGAGGACCGTTGCTCCTTGCATATCCGAATTGGCGTAGAGCTAAAGAGGGATTGTAAGTGATGCCTCCTTTGATGCCAAGGAGTGGCACATTAGGGTACTCTCCACAATGATCAATGATAGTAATGTCTCTTTGAAAGAAGTTGTTCCACCGGATATCTGAATGAGACAAAGACATAATCCTGCGAGACCATTGCATTCTTTGTTCATTTCTCAACACTGATCGGGGAAGATGAAATGTAAACCACCTAGCCAGTAGTGGTATACAGCACATGAGAGTTCCTCGTTTCTTCATGGTACGAGTGTGTAGAGAATGTAGAATGTCTCCCAACAATGTTGGTACCGGGTTACGGATTATGAAAAGGTTGATGATGTGTACACTTATGAACTGGTCGGGATTAGGGAATAAAACCAACCCATAGATCAAAAGTGCCATAACTTCCTCAAAAGTTGGATAACTTTTGTTTTCTAGCAGTAGTCGAGCCTTTTCCAATAAGAACTTGGCAAGTAAACCCTTAACTCCACTCTTTGTTTCCCAATTGGACTCGATTTCTGATTTCCGCAGATGTAAAGCAGCAGCAATGACTTCATGTTTTGGAATCCTTTCTAAACCAGTGAAAGGTAATTGATTTCGAACAGGTAATCCCATTAGTTCAGAGAATTCTTCCAAAGTGGGTACCAACTGGTAATCTGGAAAGGTAAAGCAATGATGTTCGGGGTCAAAGAACTGGAATAGGACCCGTATCATGTCTTCTTCAAATTTTGAGGTAACCAAATGGAGTAGGTGACCATGCCTTTCAGTGAATTGAACATTCCTGGGGAATTCTGACACTAAGTCTTTTAGTTCAGATGGTACCGTTGAGATGTTGATTCGGATGTAATCTTTGGTGGCGGGAGCCATTACCTGCAAAAACAAAGGTAAACTCTTTGATCCTTGAAGTGTTTGGTGCAAAAATGATATGCTTATGATGCAAACATGTGGCACACAAAGACAAATCAAACAATAGCCTTAGGTTTAAAGGCTTGCATGGAGCTGATAGGTGATACCCTCCCCACTGAAGTTGAGTTGGTTAAAACCTGTCCTAGGATAGTATTCGGGTTCTATGATCCTTGGAAGTAACACCTCAATGCGGCGCTCGAGCGGCCGATCAAAACATTCCTCGAGGATAACTAACTTCGATCAATTTCAAAGCTAGCCACTTAATAGGCCACAAGTCAAGTTCAACTAAAAAGGTTCTAAGACAAATTAGTGTTTAATGACATTTCGGAAGCCTAATATACTCCTTGATCGTTTTCAAGGGACATCAGTATAAACCAAAGTATCGCACTAACGATGACTACCAGATCAACCGTATCGGTACATGCCGTACAGTTTCCTTGGTCTATTGTCATATACTTAAGGTATCTCGAGATTCGGGTTAGAATCTTTCACACAAGCAAAATACCCAAACAAACCTTTGAAAAATAGAGCAATCAAGTCAAACAATTGAAAACGTCGACCTATTCTCTTAAGGTAACCCCTTTTGAAAACATTTTGTTTTTTGAAAGTATTTCCCCAGCAGAGTCGCCAGTTCTGTGGACCTCCGTTTTTTAATACCGGGCCATACCTCTGTTCTGTAGAGATACGTGAACTGACTCTTTTTTATCGCTTAATGCTTTCGCATTTTTGAAAATTCACAGAGTCGCCACCGACCTTTTATTTTATCCAATTAAGGAAAGGTTTATAAAAGAAACAGAAAAAAGACCTTTAAGAAATTATGGGTAAGGGGGTAGGTTATACAAAGGGAAGGTGTTAGCACCCATGGTTATCCATGGGCTCTTAAGTTTGCTTAGCTCACTTGTTTTTCGATCACTTTTCAATTGCTCTGAAATTGCTCATATGTGGTTTCAAATACCTTTGTAAATTGAATTTTGTAATGATCCGTGTGTGGATGTATACAAAATGCTTGTTTATCTTTCGAAAGATGTTTTGAAAAGAACGTTAACTTTGTAATAATCCGTGATTGGATGTATACAAAGTATTGTCTTTTTTGAAAGTTTTGTTTTGAAAAACAACAGTGTATGAGAATTTTGTTTGTTTTGATTTGAGCAAGCAAACTAGGAGGTCTACCCTGAGTTGTAAGGTCTTTATCCTATTTCCTTTAAAAATTTATCCTTTCACCGGATATAAACGCAAGGTTCGATTTTGTACTCAAAACAGTGGAATTTTGACTTTGATTTTGAAAAGAATGAGAAGGGATTACCTTAAGAGGTGCAAGTGTGATTGTGTTTGGATTCAGATATTTTATCTTTTGAAGTTAGTGATCTAACGGTTCAATTTTATCTTTGACATACACGCAGTTTATATGTGCGGGAAATTAAAATGCAGAAATGTAAAGTGCGGAAAGTAAATCTACGCTATTACATCGATTGTGCAGGAAATGTAAACTAGCCTATTTACATGAATTTGACATCCTATACATTTATCTAGGAATTTAAATTGCAAGAAAAATAAAAGGGCATGTTTTTGGATTTTTTGTGATTTATTTTAATTATAATTAATGCATAATTAATTAAATTAAAATGAAGAAAAAGATGAAAAAAGATTTAAACCTAGAAATTAAGTTTAAAATATGTATAAAATATTTATTAATTAATTTTAAAACAAAACTAATTTTTTTTGAATTTTTGGAATTGATTTGAAATTGATTAAGCTAATTAAAACATAATTATGCAAATAATTATACAAATAATTAAAACTTAGAGAGAAAATTATTCAAAATATGTACAAAATTAGTTTATAATATATAAACAATATTTAATATAAAGAACAATTTTTTTATGATTTTTTGATTGGTTAGAATAATTAAAAAGCAAATATATAAATATATACTAATTAATTATGCAAAATATTGAAATTTTGAAGAAAAATAAAATATTTTTATTTCAGAAAATAATATATTATTTTAGAAGTCTAAAAATATTTTTTGTGTATTTTTTGGATTTTTAAAACTATTTTTAATTAATTTGACAAAGAAATTAAAATAAAAATAAGAAATAAAAGGATACTGATCAGATGTGGAAATTAAATGAGGGAGTATGATGCGCATGCGTGTTCTGAGGCGTTGGATGAGCTGTTAAGCAAGATCAGATGGTCCAGACTTTGAGGCACATGGTACACGTTACACCTGCAAAACACTTGATTAGAGATAAATTTAAAAAACACGCGCGCGCTTCTGAACCAATGGGAGGAAGACACGTCTTCGTCTTCAACCTTCAGACAAGGCCTTTAACAGCGCTTTTGTAAAAAAGCGCTATAGTAAGTGAACCCTATTTCTGCAAAATAACGAATAGGGGCAAACAAGCAAATAAATTTGGCGCGATGGTACCATTCAACTCGTCTTGTTCCACTGAATTTAACCATGTCTTTAATTTGCTTTAATTTTGGCCTTATTGAAGAACCCTAATTTTGAGCTAAGAAAACCCTAAAATGGTATATGCTACAAACAGCCATTAAAATCCAATTGAAGCTCCAGAAACGACCAGAGCTTCAAACCAAACACAATTATGCATCTACATCTTGTTAAATATGCGTGTGTTATGAGATATAAGTTGGTTTTAGTTTGAACAAACCGTGGCCTATATAGCTCGATTCAATGAGGTTTAAGACTTGCAATTGATTGGAATAGTTTCAGTGAAGCTCAGAGATGATGTTTGAATGCTTAGTTTGTATTGAAATGGACTGAAATTAAAAACTCGAATTTGAATTTTCTTTGAATTTTTTCAAGTGATTACAAGTGTATATGAGCAAGGCTTTGTTTCTGATTCGTGTCTCTTTTGTTACTGAAGCATGCTAGCCTATTTATAAGCATTGAGTGCTTAGAATTGAAGCTAAGAAGCAACTAGTTGCCTTTGTGGAATTCTTGCATTTTTTATATTAAAAAAGCTTTGAATTATTGACCAAGTCCTCTTGTCTTCAATGCATCTGCCTTGCTCTTCAATTCTCTGCAGAAAGATGAAGATTCCTTGGGTGAGTCATGCTTGGAAGTTAAGCTACCATTTATCCATCCATTTTCCTTTTAATTTTAATCTTAAAATAAGATAAAATCATGCCAAAAATGGATAAAAAAGGTGTGGGCTTAGTCTTGGTCGTGGGAGGCCCATAACATCATGGAAGTGATGTTTGAATGCTGAAAACTTGGCCCCATTTGGAAAAAATACATTTTTGAGCAATGTTGATTTCATGTATTTTCCCAAAATTTAGCCAACTTCAACAAGGTGTAAATCCCTCAATTTTTGTCATATGAAGGAGATCTTGCACTTTTTGGAAACCTCAAAGAGTCCTCTAACCAATGTCTTTGGTCTCATGTCAAAATGATTTTTGAAGCTCCTTGTGTGTCCTTTTGAAAAAAGTGTCTTTTTGTTGACTTTGAAAATGACCTGTAATGTCTTTGGTCATATTTTTCAAATGGTGAATCCAATGACCATGGGATCAATGGCATTTGAAAGATAATTGAATTTCCTTCAAAATGAGCTTTGGTTTGAATTTTTTGGATGAAGGATGAGAGAGTTATGATCAGTCAAAGTTGAGTTGACTTTTTAGGCAAAAACCCTAATTTTGAATCTTAGGGTTTTGTTGATTTTTGATCTTTCCTTGATGAATTATGATCATCCAATGATCAAATGATGAATCCTTTGACAAAATATGGACTTTGACAAAAAATTTCATTTTTGACTGTCTGTTGACTTTTTTGGTCAAACGGGTCGTCTGTTGACTGTTTGAGCTGCTGACGGTGCGTCTGAATGAATTGAAGTTTGAAAGTTTGTATGATGGTACTTTGAGATATATGGATGTGTATGAAATCCATTTGAGCTCTCAAAAACTTGTTGCTCCTGTAAAAACAAGAAAAACCCTGATTAGGGACTGTTTGTGTAGGAGACAGTTAAGCGTACCTGATTTTCGTGCAGTGTTGAGTCTCTGCTAATCGCGTGATATTCAGAAGACTTCTAGCACAAAGATCTTGGAATTTTGAATTGTGAAAGATTGATTTGATTGATGGTACAAAACACTGAGAATTGTACTGCCAGCAGTTTGGCTGTCAACTGACTGTTCAGGTAGCAGTTAGAGTGAAAAATCAACAGTCAAAGTTAATTTTCTTTTTTGTTGTTTTTGTTTTTGTTTTATGTGAGAAATGAAAGTTTATTTACATGACTTGTAAAAAAAACATAGACATAATAAATAACTAATATACTGTTACCAGTACAGTCTGAGTTTCCTGATTCTGGGCCTGCAAAAAGATTTAACTCTGTACCAGTTGCGTCAGTACTATTTATCTGTAAATAAACAAATAGCATGTGTGAAGTAATAAACAGTATTTGGCGTTTGCGTAAGAATAAATTCAACTGCAAGCCAAATTACTGTATAAGAAGAATTCTAAAACCTAAGTATTTCATATGTCAGGATATTTGTTGAAATAAAAATCCATGATTATATGAGACTCTTAATTTTCAGATTGGGAGTTTTCTTGAAAAAAGATGTGGGCAAATTTTGGGGTATAACAATGAATTTTATGAAACTAATCAAAGAAAAAAATCCTTAACCCTAATCCTCAAGTTTCTCCTATCTCTCTCTCTCTCTCTCTCTCTCCATATCTATCTCTCGTAAGTCAGAGATGTTACATCAATGTCATCTTCTGAAGGATAGAAAAACACTTAGAAAGGGGGGTTTGAATAAGCGTAACTTTAAAAACTCTTAGAATAAAAACAATGAACACAATATTTTTATCCTGGTTCGTTGTTAACGAAACTACTTCAGTCCACCCCCTTAGAGTGATTTACCTCAACTGAGGATTAAATCCACTAATCAATCTTGATTACAATGGTTTTCCACTTAGATACCTTCTAAGTCTTCTAGAGTATACTGATCACACCTTGATCACTCTAGGAAATCACCACTTAGAAACTTCTAAGTCTTATAGAGTCTACTGATCACTCTAGGAACCTTTTACAATCAATGTAAAATAAATGTTTACAAGAGTATTCAAATGCTTCTTAGAAAGCTATAATCACAACTGTGATATTTCTCTTAAGTTCTAAGCTTAACTCTCACTAAGATATTACAATAGTTGTGAGGTTCAAGATGAAGTTCGTGAGTAATAAATTCAGCAGCGTTTCAGTATTTTTCAAGAGTTGTTCTTTTGCTTCTGATCAGAACTTCATATTTATAGGCGTTTTGAGAAGATGACCGTTGAGAGCATTTAATGCATTGCGTGTTCCGTACAGCTCTGCATTTAATGTTTCACACTTTTGTCAACTACCTCGAGCCTTGCTTTTGCTTCTTTTACTAACTTTGCCTTTTGTAGCTTCTAATGTTCCTTTTGTCAATCAGCGTAGCCTGTCTTCTTGTACTTGCTTCTGATCTGATGTTTGTAGATACAATGTTTGAATAATCAGAGTCAAACAGCTTGGTGTAGAGCATCTTCTTGTCTTCTGACTTTGAAGTGCTTGAGCGTGATACCATAAGAACTTCAGTGCTTCTGCTTATGATCTCATGTTTTTCTGATGCTTCATAGACCATGTTCTGATTCTTCTTGACCATCTTCTGATGTCTTGCGAGAGTATGTTCTGATGTTGCAATCTTGAACCTTCTGAGTCAGTGCTTCTGAGCGTTGAATTGTGCATACTCTTTATATATTTCCTAAAATGGAAAATGTAAAGGATTAGAGTACCACATTATCTTATACAAAATTCATATACATTGTTATCATCAAAACAAGAATATTGATCAGAACAAATCTTGTTCTAACAATCTCCCCCTTTTTGATGATGACAAAAACATATATAATTGATATGAATTTGCAATCAGAATATCAGATGACCAAAGACAATTACACAAATATAGCATAAGCATATAATCAGAATGTGTGAATATGTCTCCCCCTGAGATTAACAATCTCCCCCTAAAATAAATACTAGAAGAATTTATAAATAAAAGACTTCCCTGAGTATTTTTCCATTTCAGCAGAGACGTTCACTTTGTCTAGAACTTCAGAACATTCAGAGCTTTTGCTTCTTGCTTCCATAGGACAACTTCAGAGCTTTGAATTTCTTCTTTGTTGTCATAGCCTGCTTGATTGAATCAGAACATTCTTGAATGTATCAGAGCATCATCAGAGCATCTTTACATCCTAAAATATTTCAGAACATACTAGACAAAAAATATCAGAATCAAGAATGTATCAGAGCATTTTTAATGAATAGCATGTGTAGCAACCTGCCCTAAAAATTAAATATTTAGAGAGTCGCCACCTATTCTGAAGGGAGAATAGGAAACCCTACGTAGATACGAGATTCGGGGTAAGATACTATATTCAGGTCGAGGGAAGGTGTTAGGCACCCTCAACCCTTTCCTAAAGGCTAACATTGCAAAGATGAAGGTTTGTGGGAAAAGATAAAGAAAGATGACAGACAGTAAATAGAGTTAAAGGCTAATTATTTGAACATGATTAAAGTTTGGAAGAGGGGGACTCGCCTTGTTGCCAAGTGCCTACGTATCTCCTTATGGAGAATCAGAGTCAACGTAGTTCGGGCACAAGATTGTACGCCTTAGAGTTAGAATTGAAGGTGTTTGAAATTGTTTGTGCTTTGAAAAGCGTTTTTGAATCGTCTAATTGATGAGGATGAAAATCCATAGTTTAGTATTGTGGTTTTGAAAGGTTTTGAGAAGTGTTTTAGGATGTGGGCGTACAACCCTGATTTTAGTATGCACTATTAACCGCAATAATCGATCGGTTCAATTACCATGGTTAACAGATTCGAAGTTGTATCGTTACCAATTTTAATCAATTGATTTGATTATTACTGATAACGAATTATGATATTTTTTAATAATTATGAATTGATTTGCATTGTTACCCCTCGCAATCGATTGATTCGATTAAAAAGAATAACAAATTTGAAGTTAGAAAAAAGGATTAATCATCACAACTAATACGATAGTTGCAACCATTTAATCGAATATAATTGAATTGCATTTTAATTAAAAGGATTGATTATTACCCACCGCGATCAATTAATTCAATCGAAGCGAATAAAATTCTAAATTTGTTTGGCTAAAGTTTACGCTGGCTAGAAAATCCTAATACTTTGGCTAGTAGCCAATGGGATGGGGCGAACCCTAATACATGATAATTTTTCGAGAGTTTTAGTGGTTTTAATATAGTTAATTAAAATTAGTTAAATCGAAAAGTCGGGAAATTAATCGGAAAAACCATTCTAAATAATCATAATCCTAATCCTTATTTATTCTAATTCTTAATTAACATATACTAAAAAATATATTAAGCCAATTAAACACTTATATAAATTAAATAGTATATAAAAATAGAGGAAACCTGGGTTGGGATCATGTGTGATAGCCTTTGATGGTGTATGGTGGGGTTGCAACTTTGTAAGCGTCAGATCTGATGATCTGTTCATCCAAAGGTGGGATGCCGAGGGTGTACCATGATCAAGTACAGATGAGTAGTACTGGATCAGTCAAAGTGGCAAGTGTTAAAAATAAATTGTTTTCCCTGGGGATCGAACCCAGGTTTTGTGGTTGCACAATACGCGCCTCAGCCATCTCAACTAGGATGGTCACCTGTCATAGTAACGATGCCATAAAAATATATTATAAACACGGAACAGAGAAATTTGAATTAAAAACCACCGCGCCCAGACTTCATCTTCTTCCTTTGGATCAACCTGCTTGCTATGTGACAGATACGTTTTAGCTACGAATATTCCTGTAGCTATAACCTGCAAACCATGAAATCATGATACGAGCCAAATAAATCTCCAATAAAAACCCAGATTATCCGAACGTTAACCCCTAAGCACAAAAACGCTGTCAATTTTGATGAATATGGCCTCTAATTACGCGCCCCCAAATCACGAATCCGGAACCCTAGCCATGGTGTTCTTCAGAACCTGCACTCAAATTCGAATTAAAGTATCCAGAAAGTTCACATATATGATTCTAAGCATAAATATATGGTCAAAACGCATTCACGAAGCGAGGAGCGTCGTCACCAAAGAATCCAAAGTCTGCACATCGTGAGGCTTGCCTAGGCCGATTCAAAGCGTTTCAGGCGACGGTGATGAATCCTATAACTTCAGAAGATCATGAGGAATTGTTTTGACCGTGTAAGAGAACTTGAATCGATCCCCAACTCATTCTGCCATGGGATCCGAATTCAGATCTTTTGAGTCCTGCCCTGGGTCTTTTGACGGCCAAAAAATCCCCCTTTAACCCTGGAAATCCTAGTATATATATCTCACACAAGTTAGGTTAACAATTTTTGATAAAAATCTTGTTCTTAAATGCAAAAAATCTGATTCAGAATTATCATCCAATCTTCCTTTTTTCATCCTCCTTCTATTTCTCAGACTTTTTTTCCGTTTCTTTTGACATTTTTTTATTGTGTTTAGTATTTTAAAAGGTAAATGATAATTAAAACTAATAAAAAAAATAAACTTATAAAAGTTAATAATAACAGTTAGTACTAATAATATTCAAAAATAAAGATAATCCTAATAATAACTAATATTAATTAACAAATGACAATAATTAACAATAATAGAAAATACTCACACCAAATATTAATAATCAGACAATACTAATTAATAATAATAATAGTTAAAAATGATCAAATCAAATAGTGAAATAGTCCGACAAAAAATCATAAGCTACATGATCAATTGTGAAACGGACTAAAAATCTCGGAGATGGCACAGATGGGTTAGATGACTAGGCTCCAGCACTTTCTAACCCTACCCCTCATTTTAACTCAGGATATCCTATAAGAACGCAAGTTTGACAATAGGAATGTCAAACCCCATGATTCTTAATTTTGGTCCTTGATGAATTAAAAGACATGAATTGACCGGGCAAATTTTGGGGTATGACAGCTGCCCCTGTTCAATCTTCTTGAACCTGAAGAGGTAGAAGATGATTGGACACTGAAATGCCCTGAAATTTGCTTGCGTAGGGAAGGAGTTCTGTGGGAGATGGATTTATAGATGCCACCGGTTTGATTGTATCTGAAGAGATATAAAGTAATGTCTTATATAAGACTACCTGAAGAGGCTCCTGAATAGGGTGTATCGAAGGTTGATGTTAAGAAGCTTAGACTTTGAACAATGCTTAGGAAGAATGTCTTGGAGAAGACTAACTGAGGAGTTCTATAAAGAACTGGGTATATCTTAGAAAAGGTTGGATAAACGTTTTAAGAAAGTTACCTAGAAAGGCATGATATGTCTTAAACAAGACTCACCTAGAAAAGTTTTTTTTGCAAGGATGCGCTACGTTTTAAACAAAACTATCTAGAAAAGTTCCTATAGAGGACATGAAATGTTTTTAAACAAAACTACCTAAAAAGGTTCCTACAAAGGATACAAGACGTTTTAAACAAAACTACCTAAAAAGATTCCTATAAAGGATATGAAGCGTTTTAAACAAAACTATCTAAAAAGATTCCTATAGAGGGCATGAAATGTTTTTAAACAAAACTATCTAAAAAGATTCCTATAAAGGGCATGAAACGTTTTAAATAAAACTATCTAAAAAGATTCCTATAAAGGATATGAAATGTTTTAAAACAAACTATCTAAAAAGATTCCTATAAAGGATATGAAATGTTTTAAACAAAACTATCTAAAAAGATTCCTATAGAGGATGTGAAACGTTTTTTAACAAAACTGTCTAAAAGGATTCCTATAGAGGATACGAGCGTTTTAAACAGAACTACCTAGAAAGGTTCCTACAAAGGACATGAAACGTTTTAAACAAAACTTCCTAGAAAGGTTCCTATAAAGGGAGTGGAACGTTTTAAACAAAACTACCTAGAAAGGTTCCTATAAAGGACACGAAACGTTTTAAACAAAACTACCTAGAGAGGTTAGGATATGTCTTAAATAAGACTGCTTGGAAAGATTTGGATAATTGTCTTGGACAAGACTACCTGGAGAGGTAAGAAATTCTTTGGTTGCTTCTGGATCGTCTTTGGAGAAAGACTTGGAATGAGGTATTGGAATTGTATCTGTTAAGGTTGAATCGTTGATACGATCATATTTGCACTGTAATCAGATGATAACATCTTTTTGATTATGAAGTGACCTGAAAAGGTAGCGTTAGTTTTTATGCAATGTCATGATGCATGTACCATGTAATGAGATTCTCAATGAGAATTATGCATGTACGCCTATCCCACACTGCGGGATGTGAATAGTACATGCGTGAGAAGATCAAATATGCAACAACGCTCTTTGTATGATGCTAGTATGACTTCCCGAATATCAGAAATTTTGAGAGATGTGCCCCTTGATTTGAAGGAGGGACCTTTCGAGGGAACTCGAATTTCACCATGTCTTGCCTGATATGCATTGCCCCAGTGTTTGAATTCTTGAAAGATATGCCCCTAGTCAATAGGATTCTGGATTGTATGCCCCTGTTCTAGGAAAACCCTCTGAACGTGGTTTCCCCATCTAAGGGTCTTTATCAGGAATGATCGTCTTTGATTAGACCAATTTAGAGGTCTCCTTGATGCTAAGCGTTGATTTGAATATGAAGCAGATGCTGAGTCATGCGTTTTGGTCGCGCCTGACGGACAGTGATTTGCTGAGTACTCGTGAATGAGATGATGTCTGCTATAAGATTACCTGAAGAGGTCCTTGGAAAGAATGAGAAATTGTCTTAAACAAGACTGCGCTTTAAACAAAGCTCAAAGGGATATGTTTGTGAGGAGTGTCAAAAATATTCCTATAGAGGACAAGAACTGTTTTTGTGGTGTTTTAAACAAAACTTAGGAAAAGACATCTTGGAGAAGATTACCCCTAGAAAGGACGGTGAATTGTCTTAGAAAAGATTCTGTACTTTAAACAAAGTTTGACAAGGTTTTTTTTTGGAAGCGTAAGAGAAGTTTGAATATGTCTTAAAAAAGACTAACTGAAAAAGTTAAGAGATGTCTTACAGAAGACTACCTAGAAAGGGTTCGTAGAAAGGAATATGTCTTAGAGAAGACTGTTTGAAAGGGTTTGAAAATAGAAAGGATAAGAAGATGGGTCTTAAAAGACTATCTGGAAAAGGCTCCTAAAAAGGGTGAGAAGTATTTGAACATGTCTTAAAGAAGACTATATGGGCAGATTGAAAAGTATCCTATAAAGGTTCCTGGAAAGGATGTGAGAGTGGTATTAATGCCATCTGATAATGAGTGACCTTTGCAACATGCCCCCCAGGTGATGGACTTGCCCCATGGGCTTTTCTGCGTCTTCGAGAGATTCTATGGATCTTGATTAGATTTGCCCCATGTAAATGGGATGATGACGAGTTATGCCATGTGTACACATTAGCCATCCCAGTCATGCGTAAGGGACGTTTCTTCTTTTGACGAGTTTTTAAAGCTACTTCGTCAGTCAGTAGGATTTTTAGCCATTAGTCATGCCCCATGCAACTTCTCCCTGATGTTAACATTTAAATCTATATAGACAAGTGTGCTTTATAATGAAATTCATAAGATGCGAATGCATATGTCTGTCTTGAAAGTTTAAAAACATTTTTTGAGTAAAACGAAGTTTTTTTTTTTGTAAGAAGGTGATATCAACTCAAGAGTTATAGTAGACCTTAAGGAGTCGGGATACCTTTGGTAACAATATGCTTTCGAACTAACCATGCTTCAGTTAGGACTTTTAAGGGTTGTAACGTGGCCTGGTTCACGGTTTAAAGAAACAAGAGATAGAGGCTCGAAGTTTATTTGTACCCGTCCCCATCTTCATGATGTTCTCCAGTCCTATGCTCAGTTTAACTATGCATTTAGTCTCCAAAAGAATTTGGGAATTATGACATTGACATCTGTGATGGTTCCAAAACCAAAGGTTTATCTGCAAAGGCAGTCATTCTCCTTTCGTAATATTTCCTTTTTGTCGGAGGTTCATAGTAACCTTTTTTGACTTTGTTATCCCTAACTTTTGCCTGAACTGTTTGTTTTAAAACTACAGTCAGCGGGATGCCCCAATTTTGCCTAAGTCTCCTTAATAGGTTTTGACTTAGCGGGCTCTTGCATTGCTTTCTTTTCTTTGAGGATATTGACTGCCGGACTTAATGATGATGGGGAACCATCGGTGAATATGTTCAAAGGAACAACTTGGAATAATTAAGTTAACTGAGCAGCTACCCTATCCCAGGTTATATATTAAGGGTTTTATTTTATATGAAGGAAAACTCCTACTTCTTTAGGCTCAAAGGGGTTGACAAGGGATTAACATCCTTATATCTCCCCTGTTTGGGAATTGAAACAATGCCTGTACATCGTCAACATGGTCTTGTTCGAAAGCATGGTGTATGACATTGTGGTATCGTTTTCGTCATTCTCCCTCAAAAGGTGTAAAACTTTCCACTAGAGTTGAATATCACAGATAAGAAAACCGAGTAGAAACACAGTTTTAAATATAGTGAGAACACCAGAAGTAAATCAAGACAAACGTAAGCAATGCATTAATGATTTTTGAAAAGTACATAGCATATGTCATAAGACTAATGTTTAAACAAATAGAAGGAAATTGCAAATGGAAACAAAACTAATGATCTAAGAAATCCTCATTCTAGCCACCTATGGTATTAGACTTGTGAGGATCTTCGAACTCAACGAGTCCTTCTTCGATCAAATCTTGGATCTTATGCTTTAACGGCCCACAATCCTCAGTATCGTGACCAGGACTATCTGAATGATAAGCGCATCTAGCATGATGCTTGTACCCAGGAGCGGGGTTAGCTGGAGCTGAGTATGGAGGTAGCAGAGTTATCAGATTCTGACTGAGCAGACGTTGCAAGGCTTGAGCCAATGGCATGTGCAACAGAGTGAATGATCGTTTTGGCTTGGACCTCCAGGTGCGCTGGCCAGCCTGTTGCTTTTGCTGATCCATTGATCTCTTCTGCTGAAATCTTGTTGGATAATACGGTCGGGATGTTAGGTTATCCTTCCCAATGGTTCCTTGCTCTTGAGATAGAAGAGGAATCTTCTCTTAATGTCATGAAAATGATGTGTATGCCATGCATGATATGTATGATATCTTTTTTTCCTTCTTTTTTTTTGAATAAAATATGATGCAGGAATGCCCCTGATGTATGATGAATGGAAAAAGAAATAATAAAAAAAATGATCAACACATATATATACATATAGCACATAATCACATAAGTTCATAGGTCCGACGTAGCGGCTCTTGGGAGCCAACCTTTTTATAGGGGGGTTCTAGAAGGTCTCATGGGGTCGTTCGTAGCCTCCGAGACTTTTTGTCTCTTCGGATTTTAGAATAACTCATTTCATCCATGAGGTTCGAATTTTTGGGATAGGTTCCCGGAGAGATCAGCCAAATATCCCGTCCTGCCCTCAACAAAGTCAAGCCTCGTTTTGGACATTTCCGAATATTCAACCCACTCCGAGTGGAGTTATCAATGAGACTCGTAGGCGATTCATACTCCCCTATTGATCTCAAAGTTAACTCCCACACTTAGGGTTTTAACATTACATAATGCCAGCAGTGTATATAAAAATATAACAATTAGGCAATTAAATATAAATATATTAACATAAACAATTAAATATAAACATATTATAAACAATTAAATATTGTTTAGACAAAAAACAAAAAAATAATTGCAAACTCTAAAAAAGGCGAATTAGCCAAACCCTAAAAAGTTGTCAAACCTAAACCCTGCCAAAACCTAAAACCTATAGGAGCATAGTATTCACTATTAAGTTGTCCCCAGCAGAGTCGCCAGCTGTAGCAACCTGCCCTAAAAATTAAATATTTAGAGAGTCGCCACCTATTCTGAAGGGCGAATAGGAAACCCTACGTAGATACGAGATTCGGGGTAAGATACTATATTCAGGTCGAGGGAAGGTGTTAGGCACCCTCAACCCTTTCCTAAAGGCTAACATTGCAAAGATGAAGGTTTGTGGGAAAAGATAAAGAAAGATGACAGACAGTAAATAGAGTTAAAGGCTAATTATTTGAACATGATTAAAGTTTGGAAGAGGGGGACTCGCCTTGTTGCCAAGTGCCTACGTATCTCCTTATGGAGAATCAGAGTCAACGTAGTTCGGGCACAGGATTGTACGCCTTAGAGTTAGAATTGAAGGTGTTTGAAATTGTTTGTGCTTTGAAAAGCGTTTTTGAATCGTCTAATTGATGAGGATGAAAATCCATAGTTTAGTATTGTGGTTTTGAAAGGTTTTGAGAAGTGTTTTAGGATGTGGGCGTACAACCCTGATTTTAGTATGCACTATTAACCGCAATAATCGATCGGTTCAATTACCATGGTTAACAGATTCGAAGTTGTATCGTTACCAATTTTAATCAATTGATTTGATTATTACTGATAACGAATTATGATATTTTTTAATAATTATGAATTGATTTGCATTGTTACCCCTCGCAATCGATTGATTCGATTAAAAAGAATAACAAATTTGAAGTTAGAAAAAAGGATTAATCATCACAACTAATACGATAGTTGCAACCATTTAATTGAATATAATTGAATTGCATTTTAATTAAAAGGATTGATTATTACCCACCGCGATCAATTAATTCAATCGAAGCGAATAAAATTCTAAATTTGTTTGGCTAAAGTTTACGCTGGCTAGAAAATCCTAATACTTTGGCTAGTAGCCAATGGGATGGGGCGAACCCTAATACATGATAATTTTTCGAGGGTTTTAGTGGTTTTAATATAGTTAATTAAAATTAGTTAAATCGAAAAGTCGGGAAATTAATCGGAAAAACCATTCTAAATAATCATAATCCTAATCCTTATTTATTCTAATTCTTAATTAACATATACTAAAAAATATATTAAGCCAATTAAACACTTATATAAATTAAATAGTATATAAAAATAGAGGAAACCTGGGTTGGGATCATGTGTGATAGCCTTTGATGGTGTATGGTGGGGTTGCAACTTTGTAAGCGTCAGATCTGATGATCTGTTCATCCAAAGGTGGGATGCCGAGGGTGTACCATGATCAAGTACAGATGAGTAGTACTGGATCAGTCAAAGTGGCAAGTGTTAAAAATAAATTGTTTTCCCTGGGGATCGAACCCAGGTTTTGTGGTTGCACAATACGCGCCTCAGCCATCTCAACTAGGATGGTCACCTGTCATAGTAACGATGCCATAAAAATATATTATAAACACGGAACAGAGAAATTTGAATTAAAAACCACCGCGCCCAGACTTCATCTTCTTCCTTTGGATCAACCTGCTTGCTATGTGACAGATACGTTTTAGCTACGAATATTCCTGTAGCTATAACCTGCAAACCATGAAATCATGATACGAGCCAAATAAATCTCCAATAAAAACCCAGATTATCCGAACGTTAACCCCTAAGCACAAAAACGCTGTCAATTTTGATGAATATGGCCTCTAATTACGCGCCCCCAAATCACGAATCCGGAACCCTAGCCATGGTGTTCTTCAGAACCTGCACTCAAATTCGAATTAAAGTATCCAGAAAGTTCACATATATGATTCTAAGCATAAATATATGGTCAAAACGCATTCACGAAGCGAGGAGCGTCGTCACCAAAGAATCCAAAGTCTGCACATCGTGAGGCTTGCCTAGGCCGATTCAAAGCGTTTCAGGCGACGGTGATGAATCCTATAACTTCAGAAGATCATGAGGAATTGTTTTGACCGTGTAAGAGAACTTGAATCGATCCCCAACTCATTCTGCCATGGGATCCGAATTCAGATCTTTTGAGTCCTGCCCTGGGTCCTTTGACGGCCAAAAAATCCCCCTTTAACCCTGGAAATCCTAGTATATATATCTCACACAAGTTAGGTTAACAATTTTTGATAAAATTCTTGTTCTTAAATGCAAAAAATCTGATTCAGAATTATCATCCAATCTTCCTTTTTTCATCCTCCTTCTATTTCTCAGACTTTTTTTCCGTTTCTTTTGACATTTTTTTATTGTGTTTAGTATTTTAAAAGGTAAATGATAATTAAAACTAATAAAAAAAGTAAACTTATAAAAGTTAATAATAACAGTTAGTACTAATAATATTCAAAAATAAAGATAATCCTAATAATAACTAATATTAATTAACAAATGACAATAATTAACAATAATAGAAAATACTCACACCAAATATTAATAATCAGACAATACTAATTAATAATAATAATAGTTAAAAATGATCAAATCAAATAGTGAAATAGTCCGACAAAAAATCATAAGCTACATGATCAATTGTGAAACGGACTAAAAATCTCGGAGATGGCACAGATGGGTTAGATGACTAGGCTCCAGCACTTTCTAACCCTACCCCTCATTTTAACTCAGGATATCCTATAAGAACGCAAGTTTGACAATAGGAATGTCAAACCCCATGATTCTTAATTTTGGTCCTTGATGAATTAAAAGACATGAATTGACCGGGCAAATTTTGGGGTATGACAGCATGTATCAGAGCATTCTTGATAGATTCTTTATAAGTAACATGTATCAGAGCATATGTGATCGGAAAAATAGCAAGTGTACTATTTTCACCGGTGTAGTTATAATGGATTTTACCCCAAGTATCGATCATGAGGATTGCATAGGAAATATAAATTATTGAAACGAGTCAATTAAACAAAATGGCATATGGGTGTTTTTTGTTATATTGAAATAAGTGAATTAAAATAAATAAGCTGAAATTAAAGTTGAACTTTTCTATATAAATTTAGAGCAATGCCGTATGATTTGCCTTATAACTACTCTGAATAAAGATCTCTTTAACAAGTTCATATGATGCAACTATTTGTTCTTAAGGGTGTTTTCTTAAGTCCTTAGTGAAAACCTTTTGGTTTGCAATCCTATTGCCTAAGTCCTTAGAAACATAGGTTTGTAAACCAAAGATGTAAATAATCAAGAATGTTCAAATAACCTTACGGTATCCCTAGTCCTAGGTGATAACTACAAGATTTAATTGTCTATAAACCTTAACAACCGTAGTCCTACAGATTGTTAACCGGAGATCAATCCTTGTTTTGCCGACAAAGAAAGCATAAAAACATTAAACAATCAAATTGCATAATACGATCATAGAATTAAAGCAATACGATATTCAGAGTCATTACAAATCAAATCAGGGACACCCCCTAGCATTTGGGGGTTTAGCCTCTCATAATATTCAAGAAACACAATTTAAAGAGTTTAGACATTACAAAGATTAATGAAAACTCTGATCTTCAATGGTGTCCACCGTTGAATCTCTTCGTCTTCCAAACCCTTGATGAAGCTATCTTTCTCTTCTCTGGAATTCTATCGTACGATCTCAAAAAGTGCCTCTCCTCTTGTCTCAAAATCACTTTTAATCTGTTCTAGGTTTTCAGGTCCAAGACAGAACACCCAAAATGCCCCTGGTGCTTTAAAAATAGAAAAATAGAAAATTTCAGAATTTCTGTCCGCACCAGCTGACACGGGCTGACCGTGTCAGCTTCTGCCACTTTTGGGGAGAATTCTTCAGCAGGTTAGACACGGCCGTGTCACTTGACACGGGCTGCCCGTGTCAGCCTCTGCCTTCATAATTTGGCTTTGACTTCAACATCAAAGTTGTAGCCCTTTTTGTTAGCGAAATTTTGCCACTGGAACCGCGTCATTCCGAGTTACGAAGCTCTAGTTATGATCAAAATACTACACGCTTGTCACGATTTTCAGCTTCTTTTACACCAACACTTGTGAAATTTCCATCTGATCCAGAATTAACCTACAACCACCAAGTAGAGAGATCAAAAGCATCTAAAAATACATGATAAAGGGCACAAAAACATAATGCAATCAATTAACTAATATTAAAGGTATCAATGAAAAACTCTTGAAAACAACCACAAAGTGTTACCAAGTATGACGATCTTATGCCGAATTTATGACGAAACTAAGTAGAAATGGTGATCGATCAATATGAGAGAAGAAAATGTATCAGAGCATATTCTGCTACGAGAATATTAGAACATTCTTCTTGCTTCTGGTCTTGAAGCTTCACAGCACTAAGCTTGCTTCCATTTTCCAAGAACATGCTTCTTAATAGAATTGCTTTTCCCATGTATTTGCTTCTCATGTTGAGCTTTTTCAGAATATCTTCAATCCTGCAAAAAATCTCAAAGACATAGAACTTGCAAATAATGTTAGGAATGTTGAGACTTACTCCCAGCAACTGATATAATAAACCAAATAAATTATCATGTTTCTGCCCCTTTTTGTCATAACATCAAAAAGCATGAAAAAGATTCAGATGATAAAACAACATAAAGTGAAGAAGATATATTTCATTGATTAACAAAATATATCAGAAGTACAAAAGGGATAGAAGTAGATGCAAGAAACAAATGCAAGAAACAAGAGAACATCTAAGACTAAGACACACTACGACTAGCCTAGCTTAGAAGCTATCTTGGCCAGAAGGTTATGAATCTCAGCAGTGCTTTCTGTATGCGTCTTCATAAAAGTTCTGAACTCATTGTGAGTTTCCTCATGCTTGTCCAAACGAGAAGCAAGACCAGCTTGATTCTATTGAAGAGCCTTCATGGTGGTTACCAGCACAGAAGGTCCAGCAGAAGAAGCATCAAAGCTATTGTCCAGAAGAGTAGTCTCAGCAGCAGCATCGATCATGAGACTATCAGCTTGATTTTCCTTAAGAGGAGGTTGCATAGCAGGATGATTCTCAGCATCTTGAGTTTCAGAATCTTGATTTCCAGCATCAGCTTCAGCAAACACAGGAGAAGGTATTTCAGCTTCTGAATTCTCCAAAGCCAGAAGAATTTCAGCCAAATTCTTTGGAGGTGTAGGAGCAGAAGGTTCTGATGGGTATTCAACTTCTGGATATACCATATTCGGCGCTTTCTCAAAGGGGTTCTCCCTTAGCCAGTTGAATAAGAACTGAAAGTCTCCAGTCGAACATAGAGATGAGGCTTCCACACAACCATAGCAAGTGGATGCACTTCCTCGAGCTCATCAACGAATTCCTTCTCTTTAAGAGATTTCCAGCTTCTGATGGGATGATAGTACTTACCATCATCTAAATCCAAAAAGTAACCAGAAGATCCAGTACTTTCAGCCAAGCATCTCTTTTAGATGTTCAGAAAATCAGTCTGAATATCCTTCTTAAAGACTTTCCACAACTTGCGAAGAATAACATGATCCATTTTGGACTCATGAGCAGCTTTCAGAGTCTCCAATCCAGTTCTGACCTTATACATCAACAAGTCATAGCAAGCATCAATAGAGGGTTCAGGAGGATTGAAAGTGAAACAATAATCAGGGTAAAGAAGATTATAGGGTTTTGATTCTTTGGAGAACAAAGAAGGAGTGGTTAAGGAAGATGAAGAATCAGTGGTGAAAGTGGTTGAGAGAATATTTTCAGAAGGAAGATGGGGAGAGATAGCATTTTGTGGTTGAGGGTTTAGAACAAGTGTAGAAAGAAGTGGTTGGTTTTTGTTTGTGGTTATGGAAGAAAATTGAGTGACAGAAGGAGGAGGCTTTTTCTGAGGGGGACGGTCAGAAGAATGGTAAATTTTATGAATGAGCTTCTCAAGCTGTTCATCAGTTCTTTTAGGTTTGAGAGACTCTCTAGGTTTCTTCTGCTTCTTTGCTTGCTTAGAATCAGGGCCTTCTTTTGTGGCCTTTCTCTTCAGTTTCTTTTCTTTCTTCTCCTGTTCCTTCTTTCTTAACTCATCCAGAGATGGAAGCGTTCTTCCTCGAATCCAAGCAGGATCAACAGAAGTTTGAGCTTTAACGCATGACTTCAGATAGCGTTTAACAGATTTTTCTAGCTCCTCTTTGAACATGTGAGAGAAACTCACAACAGGAGTTCTTCTTGTCAGAATATCTGGAAACATTGTTGAAGGAGTGGTCACCTCTTCAATCAGCTGCATCCTTTTTAGAGTCTGAGCATTCAGAATAACTCCTTGGATAACAGTCAAGTTCTTAGATGAACCAGCTGTTCTCAAAACATCTATCAAGCCACTCTCAATCAGAATATCTGAAATCATCCTTCCAAGAGGGATAGTATTCTTCTTGAGTTTTGGATTCTTCTGACGTTCTTCATCTCTTGATTCTTCAATATTAGTCTTCAGTTGTTGAAAAAGAATGTATGGTAGAATGACTCTCATGCCTTTTTCAATGCAGAAAATTATATACTTCTGATCCTGATTGACATAGGTAGCAGCGCTTGATTGTTTTCTATGATAGAGAGATCCCATAATGATCTTAGCCCATACTTTGTAGGAAGGCTTCAAGGCAGTAGTAAAAGGAGAGGCGATACCAGAAGTAAACAACTCTCGATCAACTTTATCCCAACCAGTTCTTCCATGAAGAGCACCAGTGATTCCATCCAAACCATCAAGACCATACAGTTTCCTTATCAGTTTCTCAGTCACAACAACTTCATGCCCTAGCACGAAGGAGATGATGGCAGTTGAAGTAACCGTTGCATGTGTCCAGAAATCCTTAACCAATATAGGATAAACTGGTCCAATCAACCTTTCAAAGTAGTTTGACCATTCTTGTACCAGCATAGCAGTTTTGGTTTTGAAATCATGTGCCATAAGATTTTCAAAATCCACCATTGTTTCGCAGAGAACCTCCAATTCATTAAAAGGAATCGAACAAGACTTCAAAGGAGTAAATGCATATCGCTTTTGTTGAACTTGAAGTTACGATGATACCTTGCGTTGAACATTCGAAGATGAAGCCATGGATTCACACTGATATTCAGGTTTAGTAACTAGGGTTTATGCAAAATGAGAGAGAGATGAACAAAAAGAGACAACGAACAAAGAGAGAGAGAGAGAGTAAAGAGATGAAATGTTATGGAGATGAGTTTATATAGGCACGGATTTGAAATGAAATGCAATATGTTTCTGAAGGAACAGGATTACAGAAATGTAGAAAATCAAATGCATTTAATGTTGCGAGACGTTAGGGAAAAACGTGATATTTGAAATGATTTGCAGAGTTACCTAGGGCGGCATCTCATCAACTGCACGCATGCTTGTCCAAATAGAGTGAACACATGTTCATCTTCTAGAATAGCTGGTGACAGCTGTTTTGCTTTAAAAGAGATTCTGAATCAACTTAAACATATGAAACGTTAGCAATAGCAGAATCAGAATATCTAATTGATCAACAATCAGAACTTCTTATAAGAAAAATAAAACTGATCATTTCAAATCTAATCCATATATCAGAACTTCTCATCCTTTCATTCTAGGCATAAATCCATACTGATATTCTTCATAATGAACTTAAACCTATCTTCAGCAAGGGGTTTTGTAAAGATATCAGCCCATTGATGGTCTGTAACAACGAAGTTTAAAGAAAGAACACCCTTCTGAACATAGTCCCTAATGAAATGATGTTTAATCTCAATATGTTTAGCTTTGGAATGTAAAATTGGATTCTTAAATAAACAGATAGCAGAAGTATTATCACAGAAGATACAAATGTTACTCTCATATATCTGATAATCTTCTAGCTGACTCTTCATCCAGAGCATCTCTGTACTACATCCAGCAGCAGCAACATATTCTGCTTCTGTTGTAGAGAGGGAAATTGTAGCTCGCTTCTTGCTGTACCAGGAGATCAGGTGACTTCCAAGAAATTGACAACTTCCATAAGTACTTTTCCTTTCAACTCTATCTCTATCGTAATCAGCATCACAAAATCCTACTAAGTTGTATTCTTCAGATCTTCTGTAGACTAAACCAACATTAGTAGTACCTTTCAGATACCTCAGAATTCTCTTAACAGCTGTTAAATGAGATTCTCTAGGATTTGATTGGAATCTTGCACACAGACAAACACTGAATAAAATATCAGGTCTAGAAGCAGTGAGATATAGAAGAGATCCAATCATACCTCTGTAGAGCTTCTGATCTACCTTCTTACTTACCTCATCCTTACCTACAACACACGTTGGATGCATAGGAGTTTTTGCCTCTTTGCTTTCTGAAAGATTAAACTTCTTCAGAAGTTCTTTCACATACTTGGTCTGATGAACATAAGTTCCATCAGAAGTTTGATTGATCTGGATCCCAAGGAAATACTTGAGTTCTCCCATCATGCTCATTTCAAACCCAGCCTGCATAGACTTAGCAAACTCCTTTCCAAGTGTAGCATTAGAGGTTCCAGAGATAATATCATCAACATAAATTTGACAAATTAAAATATCCTTTTTAAAGGTTTTACAAAAGAGAGTAGTATCCACTTTTCCTCTGGTGAAACCATTTTCTAGAAGGAAAGAACTTAATCATTCATACCAAGCTCTAGGAGCTTGCTTCAATCCATATAATGACTTCTTTAGTTTAAAAACATGTTCAGGAGACTTAGTTTCTTCAAAACCAAGAGGTTGGTGGACATAAACTTCCTCATCTATATAACAATTTAAGAAGGCACTCTTAACATCCATCTGATACAGAGTGATGTTATGTTGAGTGGCAAAAGAAATCAATAAGCGAATAGATTCTAACCTGGCCACTGGTGCAAAGGTTTCTGTATAGTCAATACCTTCTTGCTGACTATAGCCCTGAGCAACCAGTTTGGCTTTGTTTCTTACCACTTCCCCTTTTTCGCTTAGCTTGTTTCTGAAGACCCACTTGGTTCCAATGATGTTGAATCCTTTTGGTCTAGGAACAAGACCCAATACGTCATTCCTTGTAAACTGATTGAGTTCTTCTTGCATGGCAATTATCCAGTCAGCATCCTCTAGAGCTTGATCAACAGAAGTTGGCTCAAAAAGAGATACTAGACCAAATTGGCATTCTGCATTGTTCTTAAGGAATGC
The DNA here is from genome assembly GCF_029867415.1 of Vicia villosa. NCBI lineage: Eukaryota > Viridiplantae > Streptophyta > Magnoliopsida > Fabales > Fabaceae > Vicia > Vicia villosa. Next base: position 97,022,438 of record NC_081186.1, on the reverse strand, counting down.
TCTTGTTCTGATAGGATCTTCTTTATTCCCAAGGATAACATCTTCTGAGTGAGAAGAGTTGAGTCTAGAAGATCTTCTGATAGTTGGCTCTTCAGAAATTCTGAGATTCTCTAATGAAGCAGCAACTTGATCTTCTCACACTTTGCTTCTGGGTTCTTCAGCTTCTGAGTTAGAGATTTCAATATCTGCAAAATTCTAAAACTGCTTTGGCTTTTCAAGACCAAGCTTATCATCAAATATGATATTAATTGATTCTTCAACAACCAATGTTTCAGTATTGTATACTCTGTAGCCTTTTGAGCGTTCAGAATATCCAAGGAAACACTTTTGTGCCTTAGAATTAAACTTATGCAGATGATCTTTAATGTTCAGAAAATAACATACACATCCAAATGGATGGAAATAAGAAATGTTGGGTTTTCTGTTCTTCCACAATTCATAAGGAGTCTTATTGAGAATATGTCTGATAGAGATTCTATTCTGAATATAATATGCAATATTTATTGCTTCATCCCAGAAATGCTTAGCCATATTGGTTTCATTGATCATGGTTCTGGCCATTTCTTGTAGAGTCCTATTCTTTTACTCTACAACTCCATTTTGCTGTGGAGTTCTAGGGCAAGAGAAATCATGGGCAATACCATTTTCTTTGAAATAAATCTCAAAGAATCTGTTCTCAAATTTGCCACCATGATCACTTCTGACCTTTATGATTTTACATTCTTTCTCAGATTGAATCTGAGTGCAAAAGTCAAAGAACACTGTATGAGACTCATCCTTGTGTTTCAAGAACTTTACCCATGTCCATCTTCTATAATCATCTACGATAACTAATCCATATTTCTTCCCTCTGACAGATGCTGTTTTGACTGGGCCAAACAGATCAATGTGCATAAGTTCTAACGGCCTAGAGGAAGAAACAACATTCTTAGACTTGAATGCAGGTTTGGAAAACTTCCCTTTCTGACATGCTTCGCAAAGAGCATCTGATTTATATTTCAGATTAGGGAGTCCTCTGACCAGATTAAGTTTGTTAATCTGAGAAATCTTTCTCAAACTAGCATGGCCTAATCTTCTGTGCGAGACCCATTGCTCTTCACTAACAGACATAAGACAAGTTACCTTCTGATTCTTAAGATCTTGAAGATCAATCTTGTAAATGTTGTTCTTTCTCTTGCCTGTAAATAGGATTGAGCCATCCTTCTGACTTACAGCTTTGCAAGACTTTTGATTGAAGATTATGTCATAACCATTGTCACTTAATTGACTTATAGATAATAAGTTATGAGCTAATCCATCTACAAGAAGCACATTAGTTATGGAAGGAGAGTTACCAATACTTATGGTTCCAGAGCCAATTGTTTTGCCCTTCTGATCTCCTCCAAACTTGACTTCTCCAACAGACTTAAGCACCAGGTCTTGGAACATAGACCTTTTTCTTGTCATGTGCCGCGAGCACTCAGAGTCCAGGTACCATGACATGTTTTGCTTTGTCTTCTTTGCTGCCAAGGATATCTGCAACATAAATTATCTTCTCCTTAGGTACCCACATTTTCTTGGGTCCTTTCTTGTTAGTTCTTCTCAAGTTCTGATTGAACTTGGGTTTAGCATGATAACTAACAGGAGGTACAACATGATATTCCTTAGTTTGAGCAACATGATATTTTCTATTTTGTGTCACATGCTTCTTAGTGTGTGTAATGTGAAAACTCTTAGCATGTGATGTGAGCCTAATATCATGGGAGTGGCCATACATGAACTGATCATACAAGGGCTTGTATGTGATTTTCATATCATCTACAGGTTCAAGTTTGTATGGGGTATCACCCTCTCAGCCTATGCCAACTCTCTTGTTTCCACTAACTGCATATATCATAGAGGCAAGTTGACTTCTTCCAATACCTCTAGATAAGAACTTCCTGAAACTCAAGTCATATTCCTTGAGAATATTGTTTGAGCTTGGAATAGACTTTTCTGCACCAGAAGATGACTCAGCATCTTTGGATAGTTTAAAAACTTTTTCTTTGAGTTCAGAATTTTCTAATTCAAGCTTCTTAGTTTCAGATGCAAAGAGCTTTCTCAGCTTTTTGTATTTGATACTAAGCTTAGCCTTAATTTCGAGAATTTCAGTTAGGCTGGAAACTAGCTCATCTCTAGATAGTTCAGAAAATACCTCTTTAAAGTCTGATTCTGATTTTGATGTAGATTCTGATTCATCATCATCAGTGGCCATAAGCGCAATGTTTGCCTACTCATCTTCAGAGTCTGATTCTGATGAATCTGAATTGTCCCAAGTTGCCATAAGGCCTTTCTTCTTTTGAAACTTCTTCTTGGGCTTATCCCTCTGAAGCTTTGGACACTCACTCTTGTAATGACCTGGCTCCTTGCATTCAAAGCACATGACCTTCTTTTTATCAGATCTTCTGAGACCAGAAGATTCTCTTCTTTCAGGCTTTTTGGAACTTCTGAAGTTCTTGAACTTCCTTTGTTTTCTCTTCCAGAGTTGGTTTACCCTTCTTGAGATCATAGACAGTTCATCATCTTCTTCTTCTGATTCTGACTCTTCAGAATCTTCTTTTTCAGCTTGAAAAGCGTTAGTGCATTTTTTATTCAAAGATTTTAACGCAATAGACTTACATTTCTTCAGATTCTTAGCAATCTTGAATGCAGTCACCATTGGACCCCATCTTCTGGGCAAGCTTCTGATGATCTTCTTGACATGATCAACCTTTGTATATCCCTAGCTTGTCAAGTACTCTTAATCCAGCAGTTAGAGTTTGAAATCTTGAGAACATTGTTTCAATGTTTTCATCATCCTCCATCTTGAAGGCTTCATACTTCTGAATTAATGCAAGAGCTTTAGTCTCCTTGACTTGGACATTTCCTTCGTGAGTCATCTTCAAGGATTCAAAGATGTCATGGGCAGTTTCTCTGTTTGATATCTTCTCATATTCAGAATGAGAAATACCACTACTGTGTTAACTTTTTTTTATTAATTTTTAATGTATTTTTAATGATGTGGATTTTTTAATTGATTTTTTTTTTAATTTTAAATGCCATGTAGCGCTGTTTCTTGGCAAGAAAGTTGAACCATGGTCCTCTTAGGAGAAGAATCTTACATCCTTACACTCTACCACTAGGCTGTATGTTTCTGCTTGAAATATTTCATCCCCTAATATATTTAAACATAGTTTTACATTAAATCTTACTTTTGAGTTAATTTAAACTTTGTTTTTGACTAAAATAAATTTAATTGGTTTATAATATATAATTATGTAAAAAAATTTACTAACCTGAAAGAAAAATATTAAAAATTAATTAATGATAAAATTAACATAAAAATAATAAATACTAAACTGAAAGTGATATTATTTAAAATTAATTATTGATAATAAATAATGTATTTAAAATAAAAATGAATATAATATTATTGAACTAAATAAATTATTTTAGAATTTTCAAACTGAAATTAATAAATATAAAACTGAAATTAGCGTTTTTAATAAGTTTAACCTAAAATTTAATAATATCTATAGCGTTTTTAACTAAAATTACTAAATATTAAAATAATAAACAATAAATATTAAACTAAAATATTTTAACTTATAATAACAAAAATTAAAATTTAATTTGATAACAAATTAAAATACGTAAAATTTAGTTTTAATTTTATTATTTTGGTGTTAATAATTAAATTTCAAAGCTTAAAGTACATAAATAAATTATATATATATATATATATATATATATGGGGACATATCAAATGAGAACTTTAGTTATTATAAGAACGAGAACTTTTATTAACAACCGTACGATTTAAAATCAATACTTATATATATATATATATATATATATATATATATATATATATATATAATTTAAATTAGATATATATTTATGTTTATATTTATTTACTTTCAACTTACTATTAATGAAATCAAGAAACATATTTTTCATATTTAGTACATTCATTTTATTTAATAATTTAACATTTAATAATTTTAATAATTTTATTTAATATTTTAAATACTTTTATTTTTATTTTATATGTTTAATATTTTCAATTTTATTTATATTTTAAGTTTATTATTATTTTATTATTTTCAGTTTTTAAATAAGAAATATTATAATGATGTTTGTTTAGTTTTTAATTTCACTTTAATTAAGTGAAATGGAAAGAAGTGGAGGATAATCAAAGGAGAACAGGCCAAATGGAAAGAAGTTCTATCTGCTAGATATGGGAATATCCAATTGATTATACAGAAAGGCAAGGAGGCGAGACGAAGCAACGCGGTTTCGACATGGTGGAGTGACGTAACAAAGGCAGAATATCGTCACAGTGGTAAGGATTTCCTGAGCGGTTGTAACTTTAAGGTGGGGAATGGTTCAGCCGTGTCCTTTTGGAATGCTGCTTGGTTAAAAGATTCCTCTTTGAATTCTCTTTACCCAAATTTGCATAATCTTAGTTCTAAGAAATTTATGAGTGTTACTGAAGCAGGGAAGGAAGTAGAAGAACAATGGATTTGGGGAGATTTTGGCTTAGTGCAGCCTTTGTATATTGCTGATACTGCCAGTCTGGAAGATTTAAAGAGGTCAGTGCAGGAAGTCACCGTTTGCAGCGATAGATCTGATAGTGTCACGTGGAGGAAGAACCCGGCGGAGGGCTATACAGTTAAGGAAGGATACGGATTTTGCTTTACTCCCCCGGAGGTAAATGATCATGTTGGGGAGGCAGCCCGGTTGAAGGTTTTCGAAAGATTGTGGAGGATTAAAATTCCATTTAGAATCAGAGCATTTGGATGGAGGTGTATATGGAACAGAATTGCTACAAAAGATAATCTAGCAAAAAGAGGTATAGTTAGTAACCCATCTGATATATCCTGTTGTTTCTGTTCTTTTCATGAAGAATCCATCCATCACATTTTGCTGTCTTGTCCGTCGGCAAAAAAGATTTGGGAAGATGTCGGAGATTGGTTTGGAGTTTCAGCGGTTTCTGACCTCTCATTAAGCTACAGTTTCAATTTCTGGTTTGAGTTTTTCAGCAGTAAGAAAGTGAAACCTGGAAAGGAAGGATTCATTTGGATGGTAGTCTGTTGGAATATATGGAATGCTCGCAACGAGATTATCTTTAAGAACCAGACCGTTTCGTTGTCGGACTTACGGTGGAACATTAAGATCAAAGCTTGGAAATGGCTTATGGTGGGGGATATTACTCATACCAATAGTAATTTCTACAACTTTTGTAAAGATCCCTTCTCCTATCTTACTTAAGTTTCTATTGGTTATGTAATTTTCTTTAGTCTTTTCCTCCTTTTGTATCTGGGTTTTGAGTACCCCTAGTACTCAATTTTAATATATCCTAGCTTACAAAAAAAAAAAAATTTCACTTTAATTATAATATTCTATGGAAAATAACGTTTTAATGTTGGAATTTAATTTAATTTTTTTGGAAATAATGATTATATTAAAACCAAAAACAGTTAAGAACAAGCCGTGATCCAAAGGATCCAACGGAAAAACAACCAAACCGCCCAACTAACACCAACCTAAAGCATCAAGAGATGTGCTAACTTCTCTCTAAATTTAGGAAAAACCCATATCCTATTTACAATATTATCTATAATTCTCTTAGCGGTATTTCTATTACTATTTTCTATGCTATGCACAACCAAGTTTCTATCCCACCATGTTTCGTATATAGTTTCCGTTATAGCCATTTTCACAATTTGACCTCTCCAGTTACCACTCTTACAAATTTTTTGCAGCCACTCACTTTCCTTAGACCAGCCAAGAGGCATATGCTTTACATTCAACCATTTAATCGCTTCCTCCCAAATCTTTCTAGTGTGCCCACACTCAAAGAAAAGGTGCTCTAAAGTTGGAATTTAATGTTAATTATGTAGTATATATTGTTGAAGAGAAAATCAATCATAAGAAATAAATTGACACAGTGGTACACACTCCTTTATTTATGTCCACAGGACATGAAATCTGTGTTTTTTTTATATGATTGTTTTTGGACTCGCCCCAAATGACAGAGGGCGATATAGAATTTAACCCTATATTAAATAAAAAAGTCACATCTAGAAGAAGAGGGAAAAAAAAAACCTAAAAATTGTGAATTAGAGAAATCAAAACGTTAATTTTGAAAAGAAAAAAAAGATTAAAAAGTTTAAAACATAAAAGATAATGTTTTATATTTTAAAAATTCAAAACTACACTTCCTGTTAAAAATAATTTTTTGGTTTTCATAACTGTCGTTTATAAATTTATCAATAATTTATAAAACATCAACAAAAGTTAATTTCATATATTTAAGGATTAAATACGTTTATAGTTCCTATAAATATGCGACCCTGCATTTTTAGTTCCTATAATTTTTTTTTTCAATAAATCGTCCTTTTAAAATTTTCATGCATGCAATTTCAGTCTCTACTATTTTCTAAAATTTTAAAAACTAATTAATTATCCTTTAATTTTTAAATTTTTAAATAATCTTTTTTATATATGTTTATAATACTGTAAAATATTTATTTATCAAGTTTTAGATTTTTTTAAAACGAAAAGAATTAAATATGAGTTTTTCAAATTTCAAAAAATAATGATAAAAGTAATGAAAATTTCAACTTAGAAATTAAATTTTGAGTTTTTTTTTCAGGAACTTTTTACAATATTATGAACATGCTGTAAAATGATCATTCTAAAATACACATTGATTTGACAGCAGGGACTGAAATTACATGCATAAAAATTTTAGTAGGACTATTTATTGAAGGAAAATTAAATGCAGAGTTGTATATTTAAAGGGACTAAAAACATATTTAACCCTATACTTAATAAATGTTTTTTTGGCGAAAAATTTTAAATGTTTGTGAATTAATATTTCAACTTTAAAATTAGTTTTATTTCAATAAAAAATATGTTTTAAAATATATATTATTCTCAATTTAATGTAAATTTTTTTCTTCCGAATATGTCTTTAATTATTTATTTCTAGAAATTGAAGGGGATAGATGGGAATATGCCCTTAATTGGGACTATATACATTAACTATTGCTACTGATGTCAAAATTGCCAGCGACGATAATGATAGTTATCCACTTATTTGATTTTTTCTTCTGTTTTCAAATTTAACAATATGAGTGCATTTATTGTTTCTATGTTCTTTTCTATGGATACAAATTCGGGGGTATGATCATTCAATGTTAGCAAAGATATAGACAAATAACAATAAAATTTCTAATAATATATCAATAATTCTATCCATGATATTAACGATGTTTTATGGATGGCATCCTTGTGACTAATGAAATTCTCGACTGCGCTAAAAGGGAAAAGAAGGACTGTTTTCTGTTTAAGGTGGATTTCTCGCAAGCGTTCGACTGTGTTGACTGGAACTACTTACGTAGTTTGCTAAAGATTGTGGGGTTTGGACCAAGATGGCTTCGGTGGATGGAGGCTGGGGTATTTTGCAACAGCATGTCTATTCTAGTTAACGGTAGTCCCACAAAGGACTTTATTGTTTCAAGAGGTCTGCGCCAGGGTGATCCTCTTTCCCCTTTTCTCTTCGCGCTAGCTGCGGAAGGATTGGCAGCAATCATGAGACGAGCGGTGGGAACAGGTTTGTTCAAAGAATTTTCCTTTGGTAATAATGTGAATTTTAGCTTGCTGCAATTTGCAGACGATACGATTATAGCGGGCGAAGCTTCTTGGGCCAATTTATGGACTCTTAAGTCTATTCTGCGCGGTTTTCAAATGGTATCGGGTCTGAGCATTAACATGGCTAAGAGCAAGGTTTACGGCATCGGTGTTGCAGATCATTTCTTGGAGGCAGCAGCACAGTTCTTCTGTTGTAAGGTTGACAAGATCCCATTCAAATTCTTGGGCATTGTGGTTGGAGGAAATCATAGAAGATTGCAATTCTGGAATTCCGTTGTTAGTGGCGTGAGGAAGAAATTGTCAACTTGGAAAGGGAGATTCCTTTCGATGGGAGGAAGGATAACTTTGATCAATTCTGTTCTAGCTAATATTCCAGTTTACTACTTATCTTTCTTCAAAGTTCCGGCAAAAATCATCCATGAACTGACTAGTATACAAAGGAAATTCCTATGGAATGGATCGGCGGATAAAAGGGGAATCTCATGGATTAATTGGAACGATGTTTGCAGAGATAAATTTGATGGTGGCTTGGGAATCAAGAACTTAGAGCGGTTTAACGCAGCTTTGCTGGGCAAGTGGATTTGGCGTTGTCTATCGGAGGAACATTCAATTTGGCACAAGTTATTGCAACAACGCTACGGTTCATTGATTAGAAGTCTGGTCTTTGATGAAGGGAATCGGAAATCGAAGAAAGAATCATTGTGGTGGAGAGATCTCTTAAAGTTAACTTCCGACAATGCCGACTCGAATGCAGCAGGTATTTTAAAGCTGTTTCACTGGAAACTTGGTAAGGGTGACCGCATTCCTTTTTGGTTTGGAAGGTGGTTAGGAGCAGAGCCACTGTGTGCCGTCTTCCCCAACATTTTCGCTGCCGTGGAGAATCCTAAAGCAGCCGTGGAGGACCTTGGAAACTGGACTAATTCGGTGTGGCATTGGGACATCCATTCGTCGCTGATTCAGAATCATGGAGTTGATCATTCTGAAATTGCAGATTTGGAAACTCTTCTCGTGGACATTTCTCCGCAGCCAGCCACATTAGACAAACCATGCTGGCCTTGGGATAGTTGTGGCCATTTTTCCGTCAAATCCTGTTATGCGAAACTCTTGCAGGGGCAGGATGCTACCTCCATAGATCCATCTTACACATGTTGTCTTAATGTCGTTTGGGACTCGCTCATTCCGCAAAAGGTGAAACTGTTTGGCTGGAGGTTGTTGCGAAACAGACTCGCAACTCGGGATCAACTGCTTTTGCGAGGTATTTTGGAGGGAGCTGAAAACTGCAGGTGTCCTTTGTGCAATTCTGCAGCTGAAAGTAGTGAGCACTTGTTCTTGAGTTGCACTTCGTCTATTCGTATATGGGCGGACATTTGGGGTTGGCTAGGCATCCGGCCACTGCGGAACAACGCTAGCACAAACTGTAGGACTCATTTTCTCTCCTTTTTTCATGCTTTAAACAACAAGGTTGGCAAGGGTAGGGAAGTTTCGGTTTGGTTGGCTACGTGTTGGTGCTTATGGAATGCTAGAAACGGTATTATCTTCAACAATGAAACTCTGGACATCGATGAAATTCTGTTCAAAATTAAGATGCTATCTTGGTGGTGGTTGCAAATAGGCCCGAATCGCTTAAATTGCAATTTTTATGAATGGTTTAAAAACCCCTTGGATTTCTTGTAAAGTTGGTTGTATTTTGCTTTTTGTAGGCTCTTGGCTAATGCCTTCTCTCTTGTATTTGGGTTTGAGTTTCCCTTGAACTCTATTTGAATACAATTGTTGCTTATCAAAAAAAAAAAAAACGATGTTGGTAACATTGTTGCCGACAAAATTTAGCTAAATTTTGTTAGCAGTTTATTTATTTATTTATAATTCTTAATTTAAATAAGATAAAATAAATTTAATTTAAAATATATTTTTAAAATTTATTATAAATATTTGAAGTTTAAAACTATGGGCTTTTAAAAATCCATGATGGAAGTTATATTAAGAACCAAAAACACCTAAAAAAAATGCACTCAAGTATTTTGACCTAAAGAAAACTCCCACCTATTCTTCCTCTAAAATATGTATACAATATTTTTTTTTAATTTTAAAAATATAAAATATTTTAAATTCATATATTACAGTTTTTAGAATTTTTAAATATAAAATACTAAAAATTCAAAACATTTTGAAAGTATAGAAAACTCTCACCTATTCTTATAGGCACGATAGGAAACTGTATAATTCATGTCTAAAAAACTTTAGTCCAAGTCTTTAGGCAACAACTTTCTTTACTTTAAATCACTGTTTTTTATTATTCACAAAAACTTTTTTTAAATGTATTTTTAGATCAATTATATGCAATTTTTTTAAATTTTTTATAGAGATAATATGGATTGAAAAATATAGTAGAAAGACTTTGAGAGAACTTAATAAAATAGACAATAATTTTTTTAAAATTTAAATCTCATTTTTTTATTATTGTCTAAATTTATTTTTGTTGTAGTCACCAAATTTATCTATAAACTAGTTATTACACCCGTGTGATGCACGGAATATATAACTTTTTTTTGAATCAAAATGAACTTCATTAATTCAAAAACAATACAAAGCATAAGCGATCAAAACTAAGAATTCACATGAGCCTTAAAACATAAAACTAGCTATATGTTTTCATATACTTTTATCTTTCCATCCTCTATAGATGATGTTCTCTATTTAGTATGGAGACTATCATGGTTTGCAAAAATTGTGACATTTCTAAGGTACCACACTCCATAAATAATCTCAGTGAAAGCTAATTTTAACAACTTAGCCCTCCATCATTTTTTCTTTGTATTTGCAACTATCCACTTCAATTCATCCTGCCAAGCCAGAGGCGTGTGTTGGCAATCAATCCATTTCAAAATATGGATCCAAATAGTAGAGGAAATCCTACAATTAAAGAAAATGTGTTGCATTGTTTCAGTATCACTGTTGCATAAGGTACAAAGGGTATCTTGGATAAATCCAAACCATAAAGTAATTATGCTAAATCTGATAAAGTAATTATAAATTTGAATATTTTCAAATACATTAGTAGCAAGTGATATAGCATTGTGGATTGTAAAATCCATTTGTTTTCTCAAAATATTTATTCGTAGCAAGTGATAGAGCATTGTGGATTGTAAAATCCATTTGTTTTCTCAAAATATTTATTTAATATGATGACAATTATTTAATATATTTAAAAGATTGAAAAGTATTACTTTTTTTAAAACAATTATAAAAATTATTTTATAAAGAAATTAAGCATTTAATATTTTGTTTTTAATATTTTATTATATTTACATAAACTTATTTTATGGTTCGTATATTGAATTTTAGAAATTTTTGTGAAAAATCCATAAATAGAAATTAAAAAATATCTATAACATTATATTGTATTAAATACATAGATGCAGTGTTTTAAAAACCGGACCGGACCGGCCGGTCGGACCGGTCCAACCGGGAATCGGCCAGGTAATTGGTCTGGTTCAATTGCTAGATCGGATATGTCATTGAACCGGCGTGAACCGGTCAAAACCGGTGTAAACCGCTAAAATCGGAAAAACCGGCGATTTTTATGAACCGGTGATTTAATTGCATTTTAATAAAAAAATTATTTAAAAAATTAAAACGACGTCATTTTAATTATTTTAATGAAAATAATAAAAAATAAAAGAAATAAAAAATAAAAGAACTTAAATAAAAAAAAATAAATAAAGATGTTGCGGACGGTTGACTTTGTTGCATATGGTTTTGATATTGAAGAAGGAGATCCCAACATTTAAACAATTTTCCTTCCTTTAAATTAAATTTAGTAGACAATGAAATTATTTAATTATAAATTATTTAATTATATATTATTTAAGTAGATTATGCTGTGATTAAAGTTTATTTGCAGTTCTACTTTATAATTTTATACTATTTTATTATGTATGATATTTATGTTTAAAATTTGAATTAAAATTATGAATTTGTAAATTTATTTATGATATGATATTTTAAAAAAATTCAAGTGCTAGTTATATTTTATAGAGACTAAATCATCCGGTTTAACATGTTTTATACTTATATAATTTTGTTATATATAACGACCGGTCTATTGAACCGAGTTATTCGGTTTAATCCGGTTTAGTCATGCGGTTTGACCAATGACCCAGTGGTTCGACCAATAAACCAGTGACCCAATACTTCCACCGACTTGATGTCCGGTCCGGTTTTTAAAACACTAACACTACATAGATGAACAAATTTTATAATGAATTATAAGTGGTGTTTTTAATGTGAAACAATTAATAAATTATTATGTTATTATGAGTAATGCTCTATTGCCTTGTCTAAATGGTTGAATATGCTAAATACATCTAACTTTTGTAAAATGTGCGGCTACCATTAAGATAATTTTAAATGGCTAATAATATTCTCAACTTTTTCAATGAAAAATATTGGTATATATTAATCTTTAATAATTATGAAATTTGTCACAATTCGAATCATATCAATTTGAATTATTATGTTTAAAATTTTAGTCTTTGAGAAATTGATGATTAAAAAAATTTACATGGCAGATACTTGTGATATCATCCTTACATAGCTATATAAATATTCAGCCCCGACTTTATACCACTTACCTTAACAATATCTGATGACAATCTATATTATAAATATTAGAGGATGTTTAAGTTTTATATGTTTGATGCTAGCCTACTATACTATAACTATATTGTGTGCAATATTTAAAAAACATTGTTAGTAAGAGTGAAAAGGTATTGAAAATAAAACAACTTAAATCAAAGTTAAAAAATTTGTTCAATAAAAAATGTGACTTTAGTCAAATATGACATATTATTATACTTTATCTTACATCGTCAACAAAACGACAATTTTATTGTCAGATTTGAAACTCTTAAAATACATTAATCAAAATCAATCTTTAGAAATAAACAAATCAAATAAAACAAAGAAATAGTGGAGAAAAAAAAAAGAAGGAAAAGATAAAATAGTTAATTTTGATTATAATAAATAAAATAAAATAAATATAAAAATTTATTAAAATGACCTCAATTTTAGTGCCAAAATTTCTTTTAATGACTTAACAACTTTAATATATAAGATTATTTAAAATGCAAATTTTTTCAATTAAAGAGTACATTTTTCATATAGAAGCAACTAAAGACTCCAAACATAAACATAGATTCAAAAGTTAGCACAAGTAATACACCACCAAAGAAGCAACACAACGTAATATAAATATGAGGATTTAATTTGCTACATCCAAAGTTGTACTTGGCACCCCCAAACTCAATGAAAAGGTCATAATATCGTTGAAAAAAAATTTCACCATATTTTCAAAATTCACTCAAACCTATCGGAAATTTCAAAATCTCTCGTGTGATACCATAAATTTTGAGGATCTATCGAAATTTCTTGAAAAAGTGAGTAATTTATCGAAAATTATAAAGTTGCCGGAAGTTTTCTAGAAAATTTTGGAAATGCTGAAAGTTTTTCCTATAAATTATGAAATTTCCGAGATTTTTTACAGTAATTTTGAATATTCTGGATTTTTGTGAATTTGTTTGTACCAGAAATTTCAGCATTTCCGGTGGTTCAAACAAATTTGAAAATTTTTCGAAAATTTTAGAATTTCTCATAGTGCTTGGACACTTGAAAATCGACCTTCGTTTACTGATTTTTATCATTTTAGCATTTTGCAGTGAGGACCATGGGGAAGGACAATACTATTGCCGAAAGGACAACACCATCGTCATTTTTATGTTTGACTTCATTTTATTTATTATTGTTATATGATGTGTGTTGAAAGTTTACTGGTAATTTTTTAACTTTGTTTGTTACAGGACTGTCAGTCGCTAAAGGTGACATCCCACATTTCAAAGATGAAGAACTTCTCGCGCAATCTGATGCCTGAGCAAGTCAGCCATATTGTTGTTGATTTTGGTCTCCTGGAGTTCACCGAGTGCTCACTGACCTTGCTTGACGCTTCACTTCTGACTGCTTTTGTGAACGATGGCATAAGGAGACATATTTCTAATTTTATTTACCAAAGATTTTCAAAATCACTTTTTTCTGAAACCATGCAATTCACCTTTTCGCGTGTGTGAAGTCTCAAGTCTAACAAGTGGTATTAGAGCCTAACTTTTATTTAAGGACTAATCGTCTCAAGAGCAAAATGACTTCCGCTAAGAGAACCTTTCTAAGCACACCACCACTTGTTAAAGATAGAAAATTTAAAATATGGAAAGCTAGGTTTAGACTCTTTCTTCGAAACATAAATCATGAATTGTGCGAATCAATAGTCAATGGTCTGGTTTACCCTACTCATTAAGTAAATGATGAAGTAGTGGATAAACCTTATTCCCTTTGGACCAAAGAGAAAAAGAGAAAGATAAATATAGATCTTACAACAAAAAACTGCATAATAATGTCTCTAGATGATAGTAAACTTTATAATGTTCATCTTTATAAAACCGCCAAGCAAATATGAGATGCTCTTTAAAGAATATATAAAGTTTCTCCAAGTATCAAACAAGAAAAGATGAACACGCGAGGTGAAGATGTCAATCATGGATATTTTTCTAAATTTAGAAATATTGGAAATTTTGTTGAAAACTGTTTCACTAACAAATATCTAAGAATTAAGATTTGGAAGTTTAATCCAACTCTTTATTCAAAAGATACGAGCCTTCCCAAATTTCTGGAAAAATCAAGAAAGAATTAGATTGTAGAAAAGCAGAAATATCAAGTTAAATAACTTATAGATGAAGGAATCCAAATTGAAGAACTATCATCCCTGTCATACTCCTATCATAAAACTCATGTAAAATCCTTTGATAAAATAAACATGTTAAATAGTTAAACAATCCTCAGAAGATTCAACATCAAATAAAGTACCATCCTGTTCAAGGAATTACAAAGAAGATGAATAAGTCTCTTCAATATTCGAATGAAGAAGAGGAGGAGAGACATCAACCTCAGGGAGAAATATGAAAAAATCTTCTTCCAACGAAGAAGATGAAATTTTCTAAAAGGCATCCTGCAATGGAGATACTCTTCCACGTATCCAGCCATCCTATTCTCAACTATTTAGAATAAGTAGTAAATTAGAGGAAGAAAATGCTAAAATAAGAGAGCGTACCCTAGGTCTTAAGGAAATTCTACGATATCTTAAAGAAATCAACAATTCTTTCAAATTAGAGATAACTAAGCTTAGAATTTCAAAAAAGGAATGTAAACAATGTGACTGCCTTATAAAAGAAGTTATTGATCTACGTGAAACCTTAGGAAAGTATACTCAAGGGAAAAAGAAGCTTGAACTAATTTTATCTAGTCAAAGATTCCCCATAAATAAAAATGTTCTAGGATTTAAAAGTAAAGACATAGATCATAAGGGAATGAAGCATCTAATTTATAAGTGCACACATTGTAAAAGAATATGACACTTAGAACCTTTTTGATTTGATAATTTGAAAAGCTCTAAAGGTAACAACCTCAGATCTTCTGTATCTAACATGTCATGTTTCCATTCAAATTTTTTACCAGTCACCATTTTTTGTATGCAATTTACACCATTTTTAGCTATAAATTTCTCAATGTTGTCAACCCAGAAAAAATATTGTTGTTTTCTTTGATTGATAATATTGGAAGGTTATTCCAAAAATACAACAACAACAACAACAACATCAATACCATTATGGAGATAGATTGCAAGCGCAGAAAAATATTTTGTTTAAGATAGAAGAACATTGAAGATTTTTTTCTGTCTTGCAATCCATCCCAAAAGAATGATGCATACAAGCGTGGGAGGCTACATAAAAGTTAGTATTAGGGTAAAATATGTTTAACGAGTGCTTTTATAGTAAAATCTGGTTATTTTATTCTTTGCTTATTATGGAAACTAAAGGGATAAATCATTTAGTTTACACTTATAAAGAAATAAAAACATACACTGCAATAGTTAGGATTCAAAGCATGTACTAAATTGTTTGTCCCCTCGATTATATTAAAACCAAGGTAATATGTTGTTTTTTGTAAATAAAATAAACATAGCGCGTCTTGGAATTATACCTCGATTTATATTAAGATGAAGTAAAATCTTTGTCATGAAATATATTATTTGTTGTAGTGAAAGACTCACGAACACCCTTATACAAGGAAATTATGTGTTTTCTTAAACATTGAGCTCTAAATCTTGGTTTTACACTAGATAAACAATAACATGTAAGATTTTAACACTAGGTTGATCTCGAACCTATGAAGTTTTTAATACCGGGGTGAGCTTCAAACTATCTTGGTTTTAATACCGAGATGACTAAGAAACTAAGAGATTTTATCATGGGTTAAACTCCAAACTAAAATATGCTTTGATCACACAATCCTTAAATCAAAAGTTTTAACGAATTTAGATTCTAACCCAAATAAATTCTTAAATGGATGATACTAAACCAAGTTGTATACAAAAGATTCCCTTGGTGAATTTAAAATTATACCCTTTTCAAAATAACAATTATATCTCCACTCACAAAATGACTTTTCTCACAAAAGCACTCAGGCTAAAATATTAGCGAGAGAAAGTGAAATAAAACTTTAGAGAGAGGGAGAGTGAGAGAGGTGTATCAAAAAATGCTTTTGGATGAAATGAGAAAAGGGACCTCTATTTATAGGCTAGACGTTGACTTTGTTGGAATAAAATCAGTTTGTATCATATCCCTCAGGTTTTCATGATAACAAAGTACTTAAAGAACAATTACGTATACTATTATTTGATCAAGTGTGCAAGAACACAGATTAAAATTCTGATTCAATGTCAGTTTTGACACTACACTGACCATCCAACGAGAAGCTAAAAGAACTAGAATCTAAAGGACCATATTCTAAAGAGGTCAACTTATGAAGACCAGAGTCTAAAGAAAGTCAACCTCTAAAGAATCAAAACCTGAAGACTCGGACTCTAAATTTGATCAAGGATCAGAACCTGGAGATCCTAGACTCTGAACGAAGTCTACTTTTGAAGACTCATCTTATGAAGACTTAAAAGCCTATTAGAGCTCAAGGACCAAGGAGTTTCTGACAAGTCCTTATCAAACTCTAAAGACATTTTGTGTTCTTCTGATTGTCCTTTTTTTATCATGAGAAAACTTAGTAGAAATATGCAAAAGACAAAAAGAATGCAACTAATAATACATCTTGTAGAAAAGGATGTTCAAATGGAATCTCAATGGCATTAAGTGTAACACCCCTTTTTATACCCCAAAATATTTAACAAATAATCAGAGAATTACATGCATATAATTCAAAAGGGCGTCACATTGAGGCTTTTAGAAGAACTAAAAAAAACCTTAAAAAAAACTGACAGCATTTATCTATACAGCACAATACTCCTGGTCATTTTTAATAACACTCAATATCAAATCACAATTTAACCTGGATATGCATTCACAGCGGAAATATATGATACTCATGTGATTTATAATGATTCATGTCCCATACCATGATCATACATCGACTAGTAGTCTCAATCCAACATAAAACATAATCAAAGGTTTGGCTTGTAAGCCTCTCAAAAGACATGTAACCAATAAATAAGTTCACCAGTCATAGCATAATACATACACAAACATAACACGAGTTCAATACACCTAGTCTACCCAGTGTTACATGACCAGAGCATCGACTCACTACCTAATCTCCAATAACCAAGGAAGAACCTCCGGCTAGGTCACACGCGGCTACTAAACTCCAGAACCTGCATGTCGCCAAACGAGGGCAACATTAAAACAGAAGGGTGAGAATACGAACCATTATGAAGAAAGTATAACAGAATATAATGGTTAAATCAACACTTCAAGTAATTAGTCATACTGTGTAAAACGGAATAGATAATAGTAATCAACACATATTTCACATGTTATCGAGTATACAACCAGCTTAAATAGTATAATATTTCAATTCTACTATTATATTCTCAATTAAGTACACAATCATAATTCTCACATATTCACACATCTAATCAAATATGTATTCAAACTCATACACATATCACAACTACATCAACTTCACATACCCAATTATCGCATAATTTTAATGTGACTCAATGCAAGATATGTGACGCTATGCATGTGGTACCGAATTGTGAACCCAAAGTTTCACCGCTTTCCGATTCAATATCTAGAATCCAAGTCACGCTTCCGATCCGGACAAGACCAAAGCCCACCAAACGTAAACATATAGTTTACCGCTTCCGATTCACTCTAGAATCTAAGCCTCGCTTTTGTTTCAAAGCAAACCACCTTTGTTTCAAGGCACACCATGACATGAATGTATGTACAATGTTAACAAACATATGCAATTAAGATCATCTCATCAATCTTAACTTATCGCATACCCATAATAATTCAACTCTATGAATTATATATCAAATTGTACACAACATTCACCACACATTGATATCAATCCACATAATAGAAACAATATTCAATTATGATTCACCAAAATACAATTAACACTAGTAAACCATACTATCTCATGTTAATTCATATCGTAACAAAATATAAGGATACACTTCTAAATCAAGTATCAATTCATTAGTATTTGGTCAAAATACAATTACGGTCAACTTTCCAAAATACCGTAAGTTACCGACAACCGAATAGTCAATTTCAATACTTATTATAATCCAATCAATTATACTTATTGAAATTAATTCAACTATTAAGTAAATCAACTAATTAATAATTACACTACATTAGTTCCAAGTTTCTAATTCATTTTCTATTCCAAAAACTAATATTTAATATAAAAGATATTTAAATCTTAACTATTTCGGATGGTTCGTAAATATTACATTTTCAACAAAAATAACATCACCATGTTAATCTACTAATTAAACTTAGCTACCACGTAAATTTTCATCAAATTCCGGACAATTAATTATACCGGTTTAATTCGGCTATTTTGATCAAACGGGACTGTTTTGTTTTCTAACCGCTACTGTTACACAATTTATTTCCTATTATATTTCATTCCTATTATACTATTATTTTATTATTATTAATTATCATTAATTAATAGTATATATATAAATTTTGAAGCATAATTGTTACGCTACAGTAAAGGAAACATCACAATTAGTATGTTCCATCACACAACTACCTTGGTAACTCATCTTCACTTAGACTCAATAATTAGCATCAGTTGCATTACTCATTTATTGAAGAGTAGTAGAACCCACGCTTCTAATTGGTCATTAGCTAGCAAATATTTGTTCTCTTCTAATTCACCAATGGTACTACTACTAGTGCTACTATCAATAAAGTATGAATGAGTATTTTACATTTTCATTTTAAAACTAAAATCGACACAGGGCATGGAAAAGAAAAAGGTTCTAATTCATTCTCTATGTGGAAAGATGCTACAGCAAGTGACTATGAGACTTGTTTTCCAATTAAAACCAAAGACGCTACAGTAAGTGGCCATATCAACCACAACGTAACCCCACGACACCTATTTCCATCAACGAATCAGACTACAGAGTATACCCATCAAACTAAAGCCTATGCAGCTACCAACTAAATAGGTTTCAAAGCCAGTATTCCAATTAGCTCGGAAACTAACGCTGCGGAATCAATAGCATACGGCTAAACTAATGATAATCTATTTCAACCCCTTCTACTATATCATTTTTTTTTATTCAAGTAAAAGTGTTGGTGATTTACGTTTCTGTAAACTAATAGCCAGCAACATGAGTGCCATCATTCGGTATCCTACTCCTAGTTTCAAAATTTTATGACACAGAAATGTTCATTTTCGGCATTAAGCTTTGGTTCCTCCATTTCAATTTTTTTTAACAGGTTCCAATTTACCAAACAACAACTAAACACATATTTAAAAGATTCAACTATGGATAAATATAAATATGTTAACCTACCCATTATCCCATTATACTAACCCACAATGATTAGGGATTCTCCCCCTTACCTCTTGTTTTCTCCTCCAAAACCCTAGCTTCCTC
Organism: Vicia villosa; assembly: GCF_029867415.1. Lineage (NCBI taxonomy): Eukaryota > Viridiplantae > Streptophyta > Magnoliopsida > Fabales > Fabaceae > Vicia > Vicia villosa. The sequence goes on along the minus strand of NC_081186.1, from coordinate 97,002,754 downwards.
TTCTTGTTCCTCTCCTCCACTTCTATTCTTGAAAACCAGCAAAATGAACTAATAATTCTCCTACTCCTCATTTCCCCTCTTACTATCTTTATTTATTATATTGGGCTTTAAAAAAAAATAACACCTCCTAATTGCTTATAACTCCAACAAATAGGCCCAATTGATAAAATAGAGTAGTCAAATAAATAATTATGCTCTAACAAATAATATTATTACCCTTAATATTATTTTCCAATTAATCCAATTAAATCCGACTTTATCTCAAATAAGTAAAATCCAATAATAATATTATTTCTAATATTATTTCTCTACATACTCCACTTTATTAATTCTTCGATTAACCGAATAAATTCTAACTCCACTTAATAATTTGAACACGTTTCTCAATAACACCGACGATCCAATTAATTATCAAACTTCGTCCAAATTAAGTAAATAAATCCTTATTTAATTTAATTAGCCAAATAAAAAAATTCGGGCTGTTACATTAAGCATATCATAAAGCTTTCCAACATATCAAACGTTGCTTCTCTCAAATATTCCTTGTGCATGAAGCCTTCTTCAACGCCTATTTGTGTTCCTTTACAAAAGGAGCTGAAAACTTGTAGAAAATCTACAACATTGTGCCTTGACAAACCAAAAGTTGTTACTGTCAAAACTATTGCACAAGCTTAAAATTAGAACTTCTTATATATTGTACATTCTTAGAAGTTCTTAAGTCATAGAGTTTTTTTTTGGATTGTATTATTTTTACACCTCCGATTGTATATTAAGTGTGAGTCTTAAACCATCCTTAATCAGTAAGATAAGTTGTTAGAAGTCTCTTGCTTGTTGCTTGAGCATCTAAAGTCTCTTTCTTGTGTGCTTGAGCATTGAAGTCTCTTACTTTTTTGCTAGCAAAAATAGGATCATCAACGATCTTGATCTAATAACCTTGCTATCCACAATAACTTGCTCCAAGTCTTCGTATATGGCGATCCACCTTGATCCAACCGATGTCTTGTCTAAGTGATTGGCATTAGCTAAGCGTTCAATTAGATAACTCCTAACTTCGTCTTAAGAACATTACTTACTAGACTTCACCAAAGTTTTCCATGGAGTATAGTGAAAATCTTCTCGTGATAGATAACACAATGTCCAAACCCCATTTAAGAAACGATTCTTGCACCTGTTATAAATAACAGACTTCACACAAAACCATTAGATATACCCTAATGTACCACTAGTGTCTCTCAAGTTTTTGATTAAAATAGGTCTTAGTTCTTGATGGTTATCATGAACTTTATCAAAATTGAATCATTACAAGGTTGATCAACTCATTTTTTCTGGTTTCTCTCAAAAACAATTACACACAAATAGTATAATAAAAAGGAGATGCAATATGACATGAATTACACTTAAAAATTAAAAAGTGATACTATACGATACGGTGACTACAATATCAGTCTCCCCTTTTCGATGTTTGGCAACTTTGAACATATTATTGTTGATCAATTTGATTTGAAAGTATTTGTAATTTGAAGAAAAAGTGAATTCGGAGAAATGCTTAGCACACGATAATAGATGATTGTACAACACATTGCCTGAGCTCTTACACTTCCCTTACATTAAACACTTATTATACGTTGATATTGATAATATCTCAATAACTTCTCCTCATTTGATAAATGCCAAAAAAGAGAAAAGGAACTCGAACCCGATCAGAAAAAAAATACAAAAAATATAAATAGGATGAATTAGAAACGGCACGAATCCACTTGATCCGGACCCGTTTTCAAACCATGTGGTCCGACCAATAGTTCGACTCATCAAACAAAACCGAGGACTAGGTGTTTCCCCTCAAACATTGCACACGCGTCTGGAACAAGCTGATACTGTTTACTCTATTTTTGTACGTATATAGAAAAAATTAGGGGACAACTTCTCTACCCATCACAAAAAGTTGGGTAGTGTACCTTCAACCAATCACAAGTTTACATTTATTTTTAACTCATTTAATTAATTATAAAATAGTACAATTGTTTGTTGTTTCCAAGACATTTTACATAGAAGGTAACTTTACCCAACTTTTTGAGTTGGGTAAATAAGAATTCACCAAAAAATTATATGTGTAGATTATATATTTGGAACGCAGCTCCACGAGATTGCTAGTGTTGACTAGAAGTACTGTGATTTCAAAGCTATCACTTTCCGTTAATAGTAAGTAGACATAGCAAATGACATACATAATAACTGCACTGCTTCATTTCATAGCCTCCAATCTTTACTATTCTAAATCAATCAAAATCATCAAACAATCACTCCCCAGTTTAAAGATAAGATAGCATTAATACAGATTAGCTCCTTCTCAACTACCAAGTAAAGGTTCCGTATTGATTCCTCCTTCCTTCCACTATATATAGACTACACTTTCTTACTATTTTTCTCATCCTTCACTATTAAATATCACATTTCAATTGATCTTGAGTTGAGTACAATGAGTTCCAAAAACGTTTTCCTCATCCTTGGTCTATTGGCCATGGTTCTTGTTATTTCCTCAGAGGTGTCAGCTAGAGAATTAGCTGAGACTGCCACTAATACCAAAGAGGGTGAGCTAGTTGTTAATTATTGTCCTTAATTTAGTCTCCAAAATAAAAGTATACATGTTATTTTATTAAAATGTAATAAAGAGTAAAGGATATTTTAAATTCATATAATGTTGTATTTGCAGAAGTTGCTGAAAAGTCAAATGAAGTAAATGATGCCAAATATTACGGTGGAGGCTACGGTCATGGAGGCTATGGTCATGGCTATGGTCATGGCTATGGTCATGGAAGCTACGGCCACGGTGGAGGCTACGGTAGTGGTGGTCACTATGGTGGTGGAGGCTATGGTCACGGTGGTGGAGGTTATGGTCATGGTGGTGGAGGTTACGGTGGCGGAGGGTACGGTCATGGTGGTGGAGGTTACGGTCATGGCGGTGGTGGTTACGGTCATGGCGGCGGTGGTGGTTACAACGGTGGTGGTGCTTCCGACAATGGTAACTGAATATATCATCATGCATGGACATGAGTAAATAATATTGAGTGTTAAACAAAAGTGGTATAGAAAGACAGACATGAATCTTTGTGTTATTATGTCTAATATATTACACTGTTGTATTTGTATTTGCAGAGGTTGTTGAAAAGTCAGATGAAGTAAATGATGCCAAATATGGACACTATGGTGGTGGAGGTAGTCACTATGGAGGTGGTAGTCACTATGGTGGTGGTGGTAGTCACTATGGAGGTGGTAGTCACTATGGTGGTGGACATGGTGGACACTATGGTGGTGGACATTATGGTGGTGGTGGAGGACATGGTGGACATGGCGGTGCTTCCGACAATGGCAACTGATGATACTATCATGCATGTAGCACGTTCTAAGTAATAAGTTTCATGAGAATGAATAATGTTTGGTGTTAAATAAAAGTGGTATAGTTAGTCATCAATCTCTTGTGGTTATGTATCATATCATCTTTTTAAATGTGGTGACGAGTATGATGTCAAGTCAAAGTGATGAATGTGCTATCATTTGTAATACATCAAATATCATCGTTGTTTGTTGGTACTTTGCCTCCTTTTAAATTTATATATCCATACCGCTGATTCGTCTAGTAAAAATTCGTTAATTAATGGACAAAACATGCAAATGTTAATATAAGGTGAGAGACTCTAGAAGCATGCATATACAATCTCTTGGTAATGAAAAGCCATGTATAAAAATCATAAACATAACCAAGAAAGTGAACATCACCCTATAGAGTGCATTTTCTCTAACATGGACATAGCTTCAATGCCAACACATGTCACCATATCGTCATAGACAGATCCAAAACAAATAAAGGTTAGACATAGTATTAGAGAAGTGTTGGTTCAATTGTTCTAAAAATCAGATTGGAGAATGAATCCAAAAAATATGCGGGTCAAAGGTTATATCAGTTCAACCAGTCACTGCGACATTTATCCTCTTTAACAACGACTGAAAAGTGTTGCCAGAATTGAAAAAAGTGTTGCCTAAAAGAATAGTTAAACTGTAATTGAACCGCATATTATATTTAAATTAAAAAAATTAAATAAATACTAGTAAGATACATGTGCTATCGCATGAGTTCCATTTGTATCCATATTACACGCCGCGATATTTCATTTGTCAGCTCTGAAATTTGTTTTACAGTCCATAAATATTCACATAGTTTCAAGTATAGACTAATAATATGCACAAACTTTTAAGAATTGATTCGTATTTATAATAAACCGTACACTGGATTCTCTAACTTTATTTATATAAAACAACAACAAAAGAAAGATTTAAAACATGAACATTAAAATGAACTTCATTTTGATAAACAATTCTACCGCTGTTAAATTAAGAAATAAAAAGAAATTAAGAAATAAAAAAACTCGTAGATTAATATACTCTACAAAGAGAGTATTATTAAGTATTTAATGTTAAACAGATTTTGTTAAAAAAATCTACAATTTAGTCAAAAATGAATCCTAAACCCTAAACACTAAATAAAACAACAGCAAATTATTCTCATTTATAAAAATAATTGTATCAACAATAGACTTTTTCCCGTTTATAAAAAAATTTGTAACTTATTCCAGTTTATAAAAAGATTTGTATCAACAATAAACTTTTTTCCGTTTATAAAAATATTTGTAACTTTCGTATATAAAATAAATTGTATCAACAATAGATTTGTCTTGTTTATAAAAATATTTGTAACTCATTTCTGTTTATAAAAATAATTGTATCAACAGTCAACTTCTTCGCGTTTATAAAAATATTTGTAACTTATTTCTGTATATAAAAATAGTTGTATCAACAATAAATTTTTCTTGTTTATAAAAATATGTGTAACTCATTCCTGTTTATAAAAGTTATTGTATCAAAAGTAGACTTTTTCACGTTTAAAAAAACAGTTGTAACTTATTTTCTTTTATAAAAATATTTATAACTTATTTCCGATTATAAATATAATTGTATCAACATTAGACTTTTTCTCGTTTATATAAATATTTGAAACTTATTTTCGTTTATAAAAATAATTGTATCATCGGTAAACTTGTTCCCATTTATAAAAATATTTGTAACTTATTTCCGTTTATAAAAACAATTGTATCAACAGTAAATTTTTTCCCATTTTTAAAAATATTCGTAACTTAATCCCTTTCATAAAAATAATAATATTAACAATAATTTTTTTTATAAAAATATTTGTATCAACAATATATTTTTTCCGTTTATAAGACAATTTGTAATAAACAAATATTAAAATTATATTATATCATTCACGAAAGCAAAAGAAACTGCATATTATTGTGAAACTATCTTTTTAAAATTATTTAATACCACAATCAATAAAGGGCTCTTATGATATTTGATGTTAAGAAATTGCATGACATTGAAATAGATCAATTTAGAGAGATGAAAGAAAAAAAGTTATATACATTTAGAAAATTAAAAACATATTTAATTTTATAATTAAATATTATTAAACGATAAAATTAAATTAAAAATAAAAATTTAATATAATTTATTAAATCAATTGAGTAATTTAAAATTTACATAAATATGTTCCAAATTTAAATGGTATATTTATTCCTTGAAAACTTAATTTCTTTATCTTTATTTGTTTAATTTATTATAATTTTTTTTAACTTTTAGAATTTAAAAACCTACCACAAAAAATCACAATCATGAATAGAATATATCTTTAAAAACCTGCGCTTGTAAATAAAATACAATACAACAACACATGAATACTTTTTCTTTTATTACTTTGATACCAAAAGTGTTCAACCCTCAATCTCTTCTGTAGTATCATCTGATTTGTCTCGTTGGAAGTCTGCTCAAAATCCTTTCGAATTGAAGCTTCTTGCTGGAAGACTTAAAGAGGTGATTGAGTTTTTGATTTCTAATTAGCAATCCGCTTTTATCAGGAAAAGGAACATTTTGGGTGGAGTCTTAGCGGTCAACGAAATAGTGGATTTGACTAAGAAGGAAGGTAGAAGTTGCTTGGTTATGAAGGTGGATTACGAGAAAGCTTACAAGTGTGTAAGCTGGAATTATTTAATGTTTGTGATGAAAAGTATGGGATTCAGAAACAAATGGATGAAGTGGATGGAGGCACGTGTTTTTGTGTGTTCAATGGCTATTGTCGTTAATGACAGCTATACTGACGACTTCAAGATTGACCGAGGATTGAGGCAAGGAGACCCCTTCTCTCCTCTTTTATTTGTTATATTTATGGAGGGATTAACTTGTCTTATGAAGAGAGCGGTGGAGTTGGGCAAATATAGAGGCTTCTGATTTGGTGTAAATAACTCAGTGAATTTTTTGCACTTTGCGGACGATACAATCATCTTTGGCGAAGGAGAGGAACATAACTTATGGAGCTTGAAGTCTATCTTAAGAGGCTTTCAATTAATGTCTGGCCTTAAAGTTAAATTTTGCAAGAGCAACATCTATGGTATAAACCTTACTGATAGAGACTTACTACTTGCTTCCTCTTTTCTGACTTCTGGAGTCAGGGTATTTCCTTCTAAATTTCTAGGCGTTATGGTGGGGGATAGCCCAAAAAAGAGTGGAATGTGGAAGGAGGTGATTCGGGATGTCAAATATAGGCTTCATAATTTGATAGGGAGGAAGGGTTGTGCTAACTAACTTTGTTTTGAATGTTATTCCGTTGTACTCCTTGTCTTTCTATCGTGCGCAAAAAAGGTGATCAAAGAGATAGTAGGAATCCAAAGGAGATTTTTATGGAGGGGAGTGGAAAGGGATAGGTGCATCAATTGGGTTAGCTAGAAAAAAGTTTGCAAATCCAATGAAGACGGCGGACTATGTATTAGAGATATCGATAGCATGAATATCTCGCTCCTTATGAAGTGGAACTGGAGGACCCTAACTGAAGATAATGCAGTGTGGTGTAATTTGATGAAGTTCGGGTATTCCAAGCCGGAGTTAAAGTTGTTTGTGAACGACGTTAAATGTAAGAAACAAGGATTCCTTATGGTAGCGAGACTTAATGCTGATTAATGATTGTGCTGCCTCTAGAGGCCTTTCTGCCTTTGATTTATTTCTTTGCAGGGTTAAAAACAGAGAAAAAAAACTTCTTAATGGTTCAGAAGATGGATCGGGAAACAATCTTTTTTCAAGTTTTTCCTGGAGCTGACGCAAAGACTTCTTCTCCGTTCATGTCGGTTGCGGATTCTGGTCATTAGGTGAATTTTGTTTGGTACTAGGATGTCCAAGACTGGTTTTGTAATAAAGATGAAGATGATGCTCCTCTAGTCCAGTTCATGACAGAACTAATTCTTCCATTCTAGTCGGTTCAGTTCGAAGAAGACGAGATCGCGTGGCAGGTTATTGTGATGAAGGATTCTCGGTCAAATCTTGTGCAAGAGAAATTAGAAAAAGAGTGGAGGGTAATGTCTTGGGGACCATTGAGATGAACAAGGTGAATTTTATGTGGAACTTACAGGCTCCATAAAAAGTGAAATTTTTTTGCTTGGAGAATGGTTTTGGAGAGACTTCCCACTAGAGACCAGGATTTTGGTCGAGGATTTTGAATGTTATTGTGTGTTCTGTTTTAGAGCGGAGGAGAACTCTAAGCACTTGTTCGAATTGTGTCCCTTTACGAGGAAGATTTGGGAGAGAGTATGAGTGTGGACTGGGGAATCGTTTTCATTGACAAATGCAGAATTGACTTCTTTTCTTTCCTTCTCCGCCAAAATTAAGGTGTTAGCTTCGTGGAAATGGTTTTGTTCAGTTAATGTTTCTTCTGTGTCTTGTAATTTTCATTTTTGGATCATTTTACATCTCTCTTGTATAAAGAGGTAAGTTCAGTCGCTTGTATCCATTTTCCTTAATGTCACCAAATGATTCACATCGTTTGTCAGAAATGTTATGAAACTGGGAAATTTGATGGTTTCAAGGTGAGCCACAAAATAATACATATCGGTGAGATCTCTTGATGTTTGGAGATAAAATATATCAATTTGTTTTCCATTGTATCATCAACAAATTAATAATTTCAATGTGTAGTGTAAACTAATTTGATTTTACATTTTCGTTACTGTGTTATCGTTCATATACTTATTGTTGTGTTATCGTTCATATACTTATTGTTGTGAATCTTATTGTGAATTACGATAAAATTCAATGTCAATTTATGAGGCAAAGAATAGTAGCAACAAAATTAATGGTCTACAACAATAATAATTCGTACACAGATAATATAACAGAATAAGGAGAGAAAAAGACGAAGGCTTATTTACCCAGTTTGATCAAACGATATACTCTGGGGGAGAGAGCAGCTCTCCAATTCACTATACTCAGAAAGTTGTTGCAAGAGATTACAAATGAGTTACAAGAAAATAGCCTTCACAGTTCCCAAAGAACAAACCCTATTTTCTACCCAAGTGTTTCCCAACCTCTCCAACTCTCAATATAACAATCACTCAAACTCAAGAAGTATTTCTCAATCCCTTTAGATAACTCCAATGGTTTCCTTAAAACCTTTGTCTTTCTAAGTTTTCCCTTGAAATTTCCTAAACTCTTATTCTTCCTTGTTGCTGTAAGCTCTAAGATTGTCACACTATAATAATAGAAGAGATACATATTTATAATAGTCAAAATCCAACAAATCCATACCAAATCCCAAAAATATCTCCTTAATTGTTAGAATAAAATATATTATTATAATCTTTTAATATCTCTCAAATATTATACATATCTTATAATATCTCTTAGACTATTATAAATATATATCTTATAATATCTTTTAGACTATTATAAATATATCTTATAATATCTTCTAAAATATTATAAATATATTATAATATCTTTTTATATTAACTTATATGATCTCCAAATTAATATATAATATTCTATCATTAATGAATGAATCAACGAACCGAACCGATCAAACCCGATACGTAAATCGCTTGAACCGAATTACTTTTCGGCTTTCTGAATTCTTGACAATCTCGAAATATGTTTATTTTCTCTTCGTCAACAAAGGTTTTAAGACATATTCCAACAATCTCCACCTTGACTTTAAACCGTGTTGATACCAATTTAACAATCATCAACATTGTTGCTCTTTACCAAGTTGAAACTCTAATCAATAACCTTGATCAAATTTAAACAACTCTTGAATCTTGATCTTTCCACTTGCATCCACTTGTTTCCAATTACACTTTTATTCTTATGTAATTTAACAAGCCTACAAGTATGATTTTTCAACCACCCCTGACTACACCTGTTTTCAAATGCCTCCCTGAAGGTTTTTCTTCTTTTATTTTGTAGTCCTTCAGCCACATTAAAAACATAATATCCAAGGCTAGCATAACCGTCCCTTTGAGATGCTACAATAACCCTCCTTACCTTATCATGAGTCAAATGATAATTAGAGATCTCTGTAACTGTTTCCTCACTAATACTAGTATCCATAGTAGGAAACTCCACCTCAAACTGAGTTTTTTCTGTTATAGTTTTTACCAGGTTTCTCCCTTGGTTTTCACTATTCTCTCTCTGAAGAAATTCTCTACCAACCAAGTAAGTTGTTTTAACCCCAACTTTTGCCCAAAAAATCAATAACAACTCAGCGGTAACATGCATTTTTATCCCTTGATTTCTACAAAACTCATTATACTCCTTTGAAACTTTCTTAAAACATTCATAATGCCTTAAACCCAAATCCCATAGTTCTTCCTTGTCATGAAAGCCTCCACTAGTTAATGATGAATGAATAACAACATTTGAACCTTCTAAAATATATAGACCACATATTTTAGACCCTTTAGCAATAATTAATTCATCAACGAAATCTTCAACACTCCATGTTCAACTCTAGTACAATAGCCTAGATCACCAAACATACTAATTGATAACAAATTTCGCTTAAGTTCTGGAACATACCTCATATTGTGAATAAGAAGTTCATGATCATCAAATATTTTAAGTCTGTCCGTACCAATACCATGAACCTTGCAAGCCTTATTATCACCAAGGCGAACAATTCCACCTTGCATCATCTTCAAAGTTTCAAAGTATTCTATTCTTGAACACATGTGATAAGAGCAACTTGAGTCCATGACTCAACTATCTTTAATTTCAAAACTCGATACTAATAGTACATCAGCATCCTCACAACTTTCTTCACCCAAGGCAACTGCAGCTTGAACAGAATCTCAATTGATCTTTCTCTCAGGACAATCTCTTTTAAAGTGACCAATTTTCTGACAATTAAAATATTTTACCTTTGACTTGTCAGACCTCTTTGATTTGGACATCCCTTTACGCTCACCTCCTCCTCTTGACATATTTAAGCCTTCACCACTATCTTCAATCTTCAAATCTTTCAACTTTGAAAATTATTTGGATTTTACCGCCGTCTGGACTTCATCCAAAGTAATAGTACCTTCCTTACCATAAAGAAGGGCATCCTTAAAGTGCTTAAAGGATCTGGATAATGAACTCAACAGGAGCAAAGCCTTGTCCTCATCATCTATCTTCACTTCAATATTCTGAAGATCATCGATAATCTTGTGAAATTCTGTAAGCTCTTCAACTATGGATTTATACTCCACCATTCGTAATGAATAGAGTTGTTGTTTCAAACACAACCTATGAGCCAAAGACTTAGTCATTTACAATGATTCAAGTTTTTCCCACATAGCAACCGCAGTTTTCTCCCTGGAGACTTCTCTTAGAACTTTATCTCTGAGGCACAAGATAATGGCACTCTTGGCCTTATCCACCATCTCGTTCTTCTGTACCTGTGTAAGCCCTGCATGCATCAATGCTTCACTCTTCAAAGCATTGATACACTTCTCTTGAATTAAAATTGCCTGCATCTTAATTTTCCACAATCCGAAGATGTTGTTACTTGAAAATTTCTCGATCTCCCATCTAACCATGGTGCTCACTTGTAAACAATACTTGTTTGTTCCACACTCACCGCACCACTTGTTGTGAATCTTTTTGTAAATTACGACAAAATTCAATATCAATTTGTGAGACAAAGAATACTAGCAACAAAAATAAATGGTCTAAAACAATAATAATTCGTACACAGATAATATAACAGAATAAGGGGAGAAAAAGACGAAGGATTGTTTACCCAGTTCGATCAAACGATCTACTCTGGGGAGAGAACAACTCTCCAATTCACTATACTCAAAAAGTTGTTACAATAGATTACAAATGAGTTACAAGAAAATAGCCTTCGCAGTTCCCAAAGAACAAACCCTATTTTCTATCCAAGTGTTTCCCAACCTCTCCATCTCTCAATATAAGAATCATTCAAACCCAATGTGTTTAGAAGTATTTCTCAATCCCCTTATATAACTCCAAAGGTTTCCAAAAAACCTTTGCCTTTCTAAGTTTTCCCTTGGAATTCCCTAAACTTTTATTCTCCCTTGTAGCTGTAAGCTCTAAGATTGTCACACTATAATAATAGAAGAGATACATATTTATAATAGCCAAAATTCAACAAATCCAAACCAAATCCCAAAAATATTTCCTTAATTGTTAGAATAAAATATATTATTATAATCTTATAATATCTCTCAAATATTATAAATATCTTATAATATCTCTTAGACTATTATAAATATATATCTTATAATATCTTTTAGACTATTATATATATATATATATATATATATATATATATATATATATATATATATATATATATATATATATATATATATATATCTTATAATATTTTTTAGAATATTATAATTATCTTATAATATCTTTTAGACTATTATAAATATATCTTATAATATTTTTTAGAATATTATAATTATCTTATAATATCTTTTTATATTAACTTATATGATTTCCAAATTAATATAAAATATTCTAACATTAACGAATGGATCAATGAACCAAACCGACCGAACCCGATACCGTAAATCGCTTGAACCAGATTACTTTTCAGTTTTCTGAAATCTTGACAATCTCGAAATATATTTTCTTTCTCTTCGTCAACAAGGTTTTAAGACATATTCTAACACTTATTAATATGATTAAGAATATGTTTGTGTTTATCTTTAAGTTGTGTGTGTGTGGACTATCTAAAATTTATGACCATATAGGATTGTCGAATTGACAAACCTGTGTATGCTCTCAATTCGATATATGTTATTGAGAAATGACGTGCTTACTCTGGTCTTTTAGGATTTAATGTATATATCTATATGAAAGTAAAGATACTATATTATACATCATGTTGTATACTATAAGGGTATATGTCTGATATTCGAGGTAAAAAATACCAGGTAGTTAAACTGAGACAACAAAAGTGTCTTTGATCTAACCGAGAAAAACTCTTTAAAAATATTTGTCCTTCAAGGATCCTAAAAATAGTATATATTATGCTATAAAACTAGGTGATTCATTGGTTCAGACCAATATCATACGCTCCATCAAACATCTTTCACTTCAGTTAACAGAAGCAATATCCGAGAGAAAAAGTTGATATTTTCACCTTGGTTCTAAGTCCAACCAAAGAGATTAAAGGGGCACACATTCCATAACACGTTTCTTTTATTTATTAATAACCTCTTTAATTATAAAACAGTACAAACTATGTACGGGATAAACAAATATAAAAGAGATTAAAACTTAAAAGAAAACGTCCAACGACTATTAAGTAACATGCTTGCAAACTCATCAAAAAGATTTACCTAACTCTCTAAACAACTAAAAGGATGAGCCTGTCGTTGATTAATGTTAAAAAATTTATCTTTGTGTTTAAGTCATAATCATGTTCTTAACTTAATATATTTTTTAGCAAAAGATGAACAAGAAGATATGTCTGTTCACCAATAAAATCTTATGAAGACATTATTCATGTTAAAGTCGCAGTTGGTAAAGGAAATATCAACATCTAAATAGTTGTGGCCCTCTCGGATTCCACATGTTTGAATTCTATTACCACGAATTCCTTACAATTATTGAAGGAGTTGTTTTGGGAGGAGAATAGAATTATTTTACGAGGATATAGCATAAGTTAGATGATAGCAAATAAAATCACTAGTAAATAGTGCAACGTTGAATAAAATATAAAACAAGGTGAATTCTAATTTTATATACGAGTTTATAAGCTATAGAACAAATAATCTTGTCGGCAACATTGTTCACAAATTACAAGTAATTTGTCTAAATCATTGTTAACATTAAATGCTGATCACCCAAATTTGTATCCATAGAAAAACCAAGAAACACTAAATGCATACATATCGTGAAATTTGCAAATAATGGAAAAATTCAAATAAGTGGATGACTATCGTTATCGTGGGCTTGCAATTTCAACATCAATAGATTTTAAGATAAACTGAATATGCGAAAATAAATTTATGACTACGTAAAAATTCATTTCAGCAATAAGTATAATGTACCCTAATTATAATTAGGAAACGTGTTACCTTCCATAACAATTACTTTAAACAACCGTTGTGATATTTTTGATGCATAACTTTTAATAACGGTTGTTTTAAACAACCGTTATGACTGAGTTTATTATAAATTTTGTGAAATGTTTTTTTCGTCGATACTCACTAAACATATAATCTTTCTATCTGATCTACAACATTATGATACGAAAAATTAAGTTATATTAGAAGAACAAGCTATACCGTTTCGAATTCTTCAGTCCATTATCCGCATTTTGCTCTTTAACAATTAGATTTTGTTTCAATGTTCCTAGTTCTTTAACCTCCCCTACCTTCACCTCTAATTCATTTTGTAAAATATTCTTTACTTTGTAAACAAAATTAGAGGTGGAGAAGTAGGCAGTTGAAGAACTAGAAACATTAAACCAGGTTCTAACAATTAAAGAGCAAAACATAGGCAATGGACTGAAAACTATTATGAAGATGAACATGAAAGGTAGCAATTTCCTAAGATTTGATGCAACAAAGATAAACTTTCGAAGAAGATGAGTTCGCTGAATTACTTTGGGGTTTCCATTTTACATGTTTGTGAAGAAAAGTTGTCGAATCGTTAATTTTTTAATTTATCTTAATTTTTAATTTCAATTTTATTTTTCGAACAATTCATATTTAAAAACACAAAGAAAAGCTAAAATTTGTTCTAAAAGAATCAAACAATGACCTTTAAGACACATTTTTTCTCTTTACCACTAAGCTAATGTACATTAGTGATAAATAGTTTCCATAATTTGTAGTAATATTAAACATTTCTGAACTTAAAATAATAATACGAACCTAAGTTCCTTCAGGTTAAACGGTAGTTACTTTACAACTATATCAATCAGTTTTTATTGTTAATATTTCTAACGATGAATATTTAACTTAATAATTTCGAATAATTATTTATTTATTTATTTCAAATAATACACAAATTTAAAAATAAAATTAATAAAATATAAATCTCAAATATAATTAATATTTACATGAGTTACTATTATATTAATTTATTATTTATTTATTTTGAATAAATAAAAGTTTGAAAATTAATAGATCATTTAATTTGAATGAAATAAATATTTTAATAATTAATTGAATTATTAATAAAATTAATTAATTAATATTTAATTTTAGTTAATTTAAAATAAGTAAATATTTATTTGTGTGTTATTTAATTTTATTATTAAATTATTTATTTAATTTCTATTTGATTAATTGTATTTAGAATTTACATTTTATAATTTTATTTTTAAAACTTTTGCATTATTTAAAATAAATAAATTTATTTTATGAATGATTTAAAATAAGTAAATAAGTAAATGTTTATTATGAATTTTTAACTTAGTCGTTCATCATTAAAAATATTAAGAACAATTGGTGTAGGTAAAATGACTATCATTTTATCTAATAAATTTTGTGTTTTTTATTTTAAATTCAAAAATGTTTAATATTATTGTAAATAATGAGAATAATTTATCACCAATATACAATAGCCTTGTGGTCAAAGCATATGATGTGCCTTAAAGATTCTTCGTTCGATTCTTTTAGGAACAAATTTTACCTTTTTTGATGTTTTTAAATATGAGTTGTTTAAAATTAAGTTGAAATTAAAAATTAATTTAGTATTTTAAAAATGAACAATAAAATTAAATTTAACGTGGCAGTCCAGTCACAGTTTAAAAGTAAAAAAAAAAAAAAAACTGATTTTTTTAAAAAAATATGTACGAAAAGACAAATATGACCCAATTAAATTTTGTAAGGGATTAAATTGAATTTTTTTCTTAGAGATTATTTAGAGTTGTATAATTTTTGTGAGAGAATAAAATGAGTCCTCACTCTAATTTTTTTTCAAAATCCACTTTAAACCCTAGTCTTTCACGCCCAGAGGCTCTAGCCAAATCAATCTTTGAAACTTGGACACACTTAAAATTCAGGAACTACAATGACTGTATTTAGTTTTAATGTACATATAAATTTCACAAATTTTATTTTTAACCTTTATTAGAAAAATAACATATTTTGGTCCTTATAAAATTTTATGAATGTAGTTAGTTCATATTCTTAGATTTTAAAAATTGTTTAATTACCTTTTAAATTTTAAATTTTTAGAATAATTTTTTTCACACATGTTTAGAATACTGTAAAATATTTATTTATTAAATTTTAGAATTTTTTAAAATTAGAAGAATTAAATATGAGTTTTTAAAATTTAAAAGATAGTGATAAAAGTAATGAAAATCTCGACTTAGAAATTAAATTTTGAGTTTTTTTAAGGAATTTTTTATAACGTTTTAAGCATGTTTGTAAAATAATCATTCAAAAATACACATTAGTTTAATAATAGAGGCTAAAACTACGTGCATAATAATTTTATAAGGACCAAAACATACTATTTTTTTTATAGGGAACAAAAACAAAATTCGTTAATTTATGGGGATCAAAAACATATTTAACCCAATAAAAGTATTATAAATATATGATGATTATTTGGAAGAGCATTGGTTTGTTGACACCCAAATTTTGATACCAAATACTTAAACCGTATATATTGTTCACTGTATTTATACGGTGAACAGTGTATTTCTATTTAAATAATTTTATTTTTAAAAATATATTTTTAATTAAAAAATATTTACTTTTTAAATTTTTATAACACAAATATATGGTTGTGTCATTAACCAACTTTAAAATTGTATTAACTACAAAATTGTACGTCATTAACCAATTATTTTACTTATAATTTATTTACCACTTTCAGTACTTCATTAACCAATAAAATACATAGTATTAACCATGTTCTGACACTAAATTATAAATGTATTAATCAATTTTTATACTCTATTAACCAACTTTATGTTACTATTTAATATTTGGCTAAATTACATATTTGATCCCCTATTTTGCCCAACTCACCGTATCAGGCCCACTATTTTTTTAAACAGTTTTAATCCCACAAGCCCATTTGTCAGCAAAAAAGCACTAAGGTGTACCCTTGGTTTATTACGTGGCATTAAAATGATTGTCATGTCATATTTAAATAACTAAAAACAAATTAAAAATACATAATTATTAGAAAAATGCAATAAAAAGAGGCTGAAACCTAAAATCAGTTCCATCATTCTCTTCTTCATTTGTTCTTGAAGTGCTACCTCCCATAACCCAGATCGTTCCATTTTCTCTTCTTCATTTGTTCTTGAAGCATGTATTTGCAAGAACTACTTCTTCCCTTCCCTTTGTAATGAATTATGAGTTTGTGCAAATATCAAGTTTGTCTTCTCATTCTAGGACGAGACGAATAAAATATTATTGTGGGTTAGATTCCCCACTTGCAACTTTCTGGACAACTCAGAATCCAGGTCGGAGGTTCTATGACTGTGGGTTATATAAGGTACAACTAAATCCCTAATTTTACTATTGTTCATCTTAAAATTTTAGGTAATTTAAATGGGTAATTTTTAACTTTCATCATATTTTACATTTCATTTAGTTAAATGGAAAGAAAGGGTGTTCCTTTTTTGTTTAGTATGATGACAAGATTTCAGACGGCTCACAAGAAGTGATTAACTCTCTATTACAGAAGGTTAATGAGTTAAAGAGGAAATATGGTTTAATAAAGAAGAGTGATGATGACCTAAAGAAGAAGATCAAGTTATTGAGTATTTTGTTACTTTGGTCTTGGGTTTTGATCATAATGTGAATCACAAAAGCATTTGTTTGAGTATTCACTACGCCAAATTTGGCTTTTAGCAGCACCCCTACGAAAGCGCTTTTAGGAAAAGCGCTGGCATAGGCTTCGCTAAAGACAAAATTAAAAAACACGCTAAAAAAGCGCCCTAATAGTGGGGGGGTATGAAAGCGCTTTTAAGAAGCGCTCTGGTAGGGGGGGTTATGAGAGCGCTTTTCAAAAGCGCTCTGGTAGGTGGGGGGTACGAAAGCGCTTTACAGAAGCGCTCTGGTAGGTGGGGGGAACGTGGGGGGAACGAAAGCGCTTTTCAAAAGCGCTCTGGTAGGGGTGTTTAATGAGAGCGCTTTTTGTCAAAAGCGCTGGTATAGACCAGGCTATGAGAGCGCTTTCCAGAAGCGCTTTAGTAGCCTTATTACTAAAATTTGATATTACGCGTTCAGAATCCCTAATTCATCTTTTTTCTCCCATTGACGCTAACTTGCCCAGAAAACCCAGAAAACCCATTTTGTCTCCCCCATCTTTTTTCTTCCACTTCGTCTCCCCCACTTTGTCTCCCACAACTCAAAGTTCTTCACCGCCGCCGCCGCCGTGTAGCATCTCGCCTCCACCGCCGCCGTCATCTTCATCTTCATGTATGTCACCTTGTTTTCTTTTGCTTTATTTTTAATTGTTTTTGTTCGACTGGCTATGTTTCTTAATAGGTTATAATCCATGAACACAATTTCTTGTTGCTTTGTTGTTGGGTACTGAATGTGTTGTGCTGAAGAACACAATTTTTCAAGAATAGAACACATTAGTGCCATTATTTTAGCTAAAAACAGAACTTTGATATTTTTATATCTAAATTGCAAACACATTTGTCAAGAATAGAACACATTAGTGCCATTTTCGTTTTTAATTATAATGGGTTGTTTGAAATGAAAGCATGAAATGAAAGCTATAGTATATGGTATGAAATGAAAGCTATAGTATATTATGAAAGCATGAACTACTTGCTGCATAATTTCTTCTTTGTCATATCATTGAGTTATTTGAATTGTAATGGGTAGTTCAATTGAGGGTTAATAACTTGTCTACACCAAATGATTATTAAGAGAAACTACGTTCACTTTAATGTTTTATGGTTTTACTTGATTCTAAAATATGAGTGAGGATTCTTTCATTTCTTAAAAGGAGTAGAGTTTTGAAAAATGGAGACCTTTGTTACTAAAGTTTGTTTAATTGTATAAATGCATATATATTTGAAAGTGATAATATGTATTTTGTCTAATTTGATTTCTTATAATCTCAAAGCATTACTAATTCGATATTTATTTCATTTCATATTAAAAGTAATGTATGAAAATAAATTAAGATTCTATTTTAAAAAGACCGTTAGTTATCACTTAATCCTACTGGTGGTTATGTTGTAAGTTAGTTATAAAGTTAGACTGTTAGTTGAGGTTAATTGTTAGGACTAATGAACTAGCCTCTCATTTACGAACCAATGTATGTTGAACAAGCCGTGGTACACATGTATGCATCTGTTCTTTCTCTTGTTTGTAGTTACTAGCTAATTGATAATTGATTTCATATCATTTTAAATAATTGAGTTCTAGATTGGGTTTATTTTGATATTTGTTAGTAGTGGTGTATTTAACCGCATGGTGTGTGTGTTTAATTTTACAGTTACTTTGAAGTCTCTGGTTTCTACTTGTACAACGCCGATTCAAACCTACCCATCTCCCACATCAAGTCTAACTCAGGTTACTATCCCTTTCTTCTTGCTTATAGTTTGTTATTTTCTGCTTATAGTTTATTGTTTATGGTTCTATTTAATATCAATTTAGTGTCTCTCAACCAATTTTTTGGTTTGTGGACTTATATTACCTTGAAATAAGGTAATGTCTTCTTTAAGAATTCGGGTATTCTGATTAGGTTTTCTGATTAGGTATTCTATTATGATGATAGCTATTTATTATCTTGACAGAATTCCTTAGTACCTGATAGAGAAACCAAGACATGGATAAGACATGGATGAATTCAAACCGATTGTCGAAAGAGTACGAGAAAGGGGTATGGGAATTTGTTGAGTTTGCGGTTGCGAACTCCAAAGACCCGCTTCGAATGCCGTGTCCTTGCTTGGGTTGCTGTTATGCCGGGGGTAAGGTTGACGGGAATCAGTTGGGATCTCATTTACTACGGTTTGGAATTGATAGAAGTTATACATGTTGGACAATGCATGGTGAGAAAAGTACCGGGAATGCTGGGTCGAGGTGTAATAGGAAGTATGCTTCAAACGACGATTGCACAGACACATACGATTGTGATCGAGTCGAAGAGATTGCAGAAGCGCTGGAAGAAGATCTAGCGGATTGTCCCAAAATGTTTGAGAGGTTGGTAAGCGATGCAGAGAAACCGTTGTATGATGGTTGTTCAAAATTCACAAGATTGTCTGCGGTGTTAAAGTTGTACAACTTAAAGGCGGACAATGGATGGTCGGATAAAAGTTTCACAGAGTTATTAGCCCTTATGAAAGATATGCTACCAGAGGATAATGTTCTTCCCAATCGAACGTATGAAGCCAAAAAGATGTTGTCTTCTATTGGAATGAGCTATGATAAGATACACGCATGTCCAAACGATTGCGTTTTGTTTCGAAACGAGTATGCAGCGTTGAATGAGTGTCCTAAATGTGGTGCCCCTCGATATAAGAAAAAGTTGTCTCCTGCTAAAGTCTTATGGTATTTTCCTATAATTCCGAGATTTAGACGCATGTATCGTAGTGAGACCGATTCAAGACACTTGACTTGGCATGCAGATGAAAGAATTATTGATGGAAAGTTGCGACATCCGGCAGACTCACCACAATGGAGTAAAGTTGATACTGAATATCCTGAATTTGGAAAAGAAGCAAGAAACCTTCGGTTGTCATTGTCTACTGATGGAATGAACCCGCATGGTATTCAAAGTATCTCGCATAGCACATGGCCTGTGATTCTTATGATTTATAACTTACCTCCGTGGCTATGTATGAAGCGTAAGTACATGATGTTATCTATGCTAATTTCTGGGCCTAAACAACCAGGGAATGACATAGACGTATACTTGGCACCCTTAATCGAAGATTTAAAGTTTTTGTGGGAGAGAGGTGTGGAGGTTTACGATGGGTATAGGAAAGAAAGTTTCAACTTGAGGGCGATGTTGTTTGGAACAATTAATGATTTTCCAGCATACGGAAATCTATCCGGGTACAGCAACAAGGGTCAAAAGGCGTGTCCTGTTTGTGAAGATGAAACCGATACGACACGATTGGCGCTTTGTCAGAAGAATGTCTTTCTCGGCCATCGTAGATTCTTAAATTCTAATCATCACTACCGTGGGTGGAGAAAAGCATTCAATGGAGAGGCCGAACATCGTACAGCCCCGCCTTTTTTGTCAGGTGATCAAATTTTTGAAAAGGTGAAAGATGTGAGCACTCAGTTTGGCAAGCCTTTTGCACATTCAATTGTCAAGGGTGGGTGGAAGAAGAAGTCAATTTTCTTTGAACTTCCATATTGGAAGTCGTTGTACGTAAGACATTTCCTGGATGTTATGCATATTGAAAAAAATGTATTTGACAGCGTTATAGGTACGCTACTCAATATACAAGGAAAGTCTAAGGATGGCGTTAACATAAGGAATGACATGGTAAACATGGGGATGAGAACTGAATTGGCGCCCGTGACGAAAGGAAGACGAACATATTTGCCACCTGCTGTTTACACTCTATCTAGAAAGGAGAAGAAAACATTGTGTAAGTTCCTCAGTGAAGTAAAAGTTCCAGAAGGCTACTCTTCAGATATTAGAAGACTTGTGTCCATGAAAGACCTCAAGTTAAAGAGTTTGAAGACGCATGATTGCCATGTTATAATGGAACATTTTTTACCAATAGGTATACGTTCTATTCTGCCAGAAAAAGTAAGAAGCGCAATAACTAAGCTGTGTTTCTTCTTCAGGTCTATTTGCAGTAAGGTGGTCGATCCCGCGATCTTACCAACATTGCAAAATGAGATAGTTGTTACTTTATGTGATCTTGAAATGTATTTTCCTCCCTCGTTTTTTGACATAATGGTTCATCTAGTCGTTCATCTTGTGAAAGAGACACAACTGTGCGGACCAGCTTATATGAGATGGATGTACCCTGCTGAACGTTATATGAAAATATTAAAAGGGTACGTGAAAAACAGAAGTCGACCGGAGGGTTGTATTGCCGAGCGATACGTTGCTGAAGAAGCGGTTGAGTTTTGTACTGAATATCTGTCAAATGTTCAATCAATTGGACTCCCCAAATCTCATATTGTCGAAAAAAAAGAAGGAAAAAGGCTAATTGGAAATAAAGTTGTGACAGTATCAATGGTCGAACGGGATCAAGTGCACTTGTATGTTCTGCACAATGAGATTGAGGTTGAGCCGTTTGTTGAAATGCACAAAGTTGTTCTCCGAGATTTAAATCCAAATAGAAATGAGAACTGGATAGTACGAGAGCACAATCGAAGTTTCATACCGTGGTTTAGAGATCATATTTATTCAAAGTATCGTTCAGATCCTGCTTCAGTAACAGAAAGGTTGAGATGTTTAGCCTATGGTCCATCTGTAATTGTACTTTCTTATAGCGCATACGCAATTAATGGATACACATTTTATACCAAAGAACAGGATGATAAAAGTACTATGCAAAATAGTGGTGTAACCTTGGTAGCTGAAGCTATGCACATATCAAGTGCGAATGACTTAAATCCGAAATTTGCAAATTTGTCATATTTTGGGGTTATCGAGCGCATTTTGGTGTTTGATTACGCGAAGTTTCAGATTCCTGTATTTGGTTGCAAGTGGGTTGAAAATAATAGTGGCGTACGAATGGATAAGTCAGGATTTTTGCAAGTGGATCTCAATAGGGTAGGGTACAAAGATGAGCCTTTCATTCTAGCCTCTCAAGCTAAACAAGTGTTCTATGTCAATGATCCGACAAGTACGAAATGGTCTATAGTGCTTTTATCTAACAAAATAGTTGATGAAAAAATTGAAGATCAAGGTGATATTGGTGTTGGCATTGAATCTTGTACAAGAAACGATCAAAATGAGAATGAATCTTGTATTAGAAATGATCATAATGAGGGTATTTGGATCAATCCAACCGTCCGCATTGTTAAGAGACGCGTAGTACACAAACCTACCAAGAAAAGAAAGAGACGTTAGTGATAAAGGTAATAGTATACATAGTCCGACTAATTTGTTTTATTCAATTTGGTGCATATTCTCGTTTTGTACATAACTTTTGAACCATGTATCCGCTTGTTGACTTCTTTACATGTAACTATACTATTTTGACGATTCCGGAGCTGCTCATGCACTTATCTTTACATTTCGGGACTATTTTTTTATCGGTTTTGCTTCTGCCCGTAATCAAAAGTCGGGCTTAGGGTCTGAATTTCGGAAAACCGACTTTGTTTTTGAGTCCGTGGCGACGTTTTACCATAGCCATGTAAATTTCGTTCAATTCCGATAACTTTCTTTTTTACGCTTATTTTGATTTGTACCGATTTCGTTTCCGATTTACTTGTACATGCATGGTTTGACTTCCATTTGACTTGTATAGATTGTTAGCTTATTAATAGTGTACTAATGTGCTTTAGTTTGTTTGATACAGGTTCAATGGCTTCAGATAGAGATGCTCCACCTGAAAACCCACCTGAAAACTTACAAGAAAACTCACAAGAAAGAGTTGCTTCGGATACAAATGCTCCACCTGATACTGAAGCAAAAGAGGTTGCACGAGGCATCACTATTATGAGGAGTATCATACGACATAGAGACCAAGGATTAGTGTACCGATTGGAATGGAATTCTGATAAACAACCAATTGGTCCTAATTCTGCAAAGTTGACAAGTTATATTGGTACACTTGTCCGTATGCATATTCCGGTCTCCATAGCTACCTGGAAATCGAAAACGAAAAATTTAGAATTGGAGGAGAAAAAACAAGCGATTTGGGAAGAGCTTCAGGTATATATCATATATGGTTAATTGTTGTTATTATCTTGACGATAAATTGTTTAAATTATTTATACTAACACACTATGCGTACGTTTTTTTGCAGAGGACTTTTGAGATACCAGATGAACGTAAAAGCTACATACTTAGTTTGGCCGGCAAGAGATATAGAGGGTGGAAAAGTTTTTTGACAAACACCTATCTTAAGGATAAAGATGGAAAATTTCTTGAAAATGCACCGGGACGGCCAACAAAGTATGCGACCTTCATTGATGAAGCAGATTGGGCTGAGTTTGTAAAGCAAAGAGATGAAGCTTTTCAGAAAAAGAGTGCCACGAATAGGGAGAGAGCATCCAAACCCGCGTATCCATACAAAAAAGGGCGTTTGGGATATGCACGCTTAGAGGATAAAATTGTAAGTAAATAGAAATTCGATTTAATTAATTGTCTACATGTGCATGTTTTAATTGACGATTTTATCGTTTGTGTCAATGCATAGTTGGAGGAGACTAAAAGTGAGGAAGCTTCACTTCCTGTACATGTGTTGTGGAAGGAAGCTCGTGTGGGCAAGAATCACGCTGTCGATCCCGATGTTCAGAGAGTTTATACTGAATGTGTAAGTATAATACTATGTCTTTAATTAAATCAAATGTTTTTTAATATATAAATGACTTTTTATCTCCACTAATAATTATTTAAATGTAAATGAATTACAGGAGACCTTGTCGCAATCGGCATCCACCGGTGAGGAGAGCGTACTTAGTAGAGTACTAGATGCTCCCGAGTATCCCGGTCGGGTGAGGGGTAAGGGTCATGGTGTGACTCCAACCTCTTTTTACAAGAGTCCTAGGAGAAGAAATCCTTCAAATGAAGAAGTGTTGCAAAAGTTGGCGGAATTGCAAGCACAAGTCTCTGAATTGCAAAGAGATAAAGAGGCGTATATGAGAGAAAAATGCAACACTTCATCGGTGAAAGAAACTAGTGATAAGGCTAGTATCAACTATCAAAGGAAATTTCCCGAGGTAATTATAATTTTTTTTCCTTTTAAATTGTTCTATTTTATTAATGATAATGACTTTATATTTACTATTGGTTTAGGGCATTTCATCTTGCCAACTATACTTATCGGAACCGAGTTATCGACTAGTTGGCAAGGGAAAAGTGCACAACACTTCGGGAGATTTACTTCACCACAGACCGCTCCCGGATGGACACCTGAAAGTATCGGTGGATGTTGTATTAGATCGTGATGCGATTCTACCGGTACCTGACATGGTCTCAGAGACGACATTGCTGCGAGATGCAATAGGATCGTTTGTTGCATGGCCCTCGGAGCTCATTACCATTAGTGATGAGGTAAATTGAAAACGATTATGAATCATTTAGTTTTCGAATGTCAATTCTAAACCGTTTATTAATTATGTTTTACATTTTATTTTTAGACTGCTCCTATAAAACCCGCAATTAAGGGTAAAGGGATTTTACAGGAGGAGGAGTCTGTTGCATCGCTAAAAGAGGTACATTTAAAGTGTTAATATATAATCTGAATCAAAATATGCATGATTTTATATTTTACCTAACTTATATGATTTTTAGGCATCCGCTCGGGAGTCACAACAAGTGACGCAGCAGGTTCGTAGCGTACCACCCAGTGGTCCTCCGAAGCAAGCGGCAAGAAAAGGCGGTGCTTTTGTGCCTCGATACCGGGCGACACTCGCAACAATGGTTGATATGTCCGATATGAAGGATGGTGCTTTACGGGAAATCGATATGGATGAAAGTGTCTTCGGTATTGAGTTCAAGTCACATATTACAATTGATGACTTGCAAGAGATTTTTAACCAAGATCAACTAGGCGTCAGTAATATGCATTCATACATCCGGTAATATTCACTCATCCGATATATTATTTAATTAGTCCCACAATATAATTTATTTACACTTTTCAATGAAAAGAATCTAATGTTTATTATGTTTTTATTTAAGGTTGTTGTATGACAGAGTGTTGCGCGGGACTGCATTGTCTAACAGATTCCGGTTCGTGTCTTCCGCCCATTGCAGCGGAATGGAAATTGTTTCGGATCCGGAATCTGTTAGACAGCGCTTAGTCGATAGATTCATGTCCACCGGCAATACAGAATGTCTGCATCTTTGGGCGTATAATACCCGACCAGTAGGGTTAGTTTCTCATTCTTTATTCATCTAATCTCTGTTTCTTTAGTGTATAGCAATATTTTCATATAACCTATTGTTTTAATTTATAGAGCACACTGGTTGCTGCTTGCTATCAACCCGATAAGGGAAGTCGTGTATTATCTGAATTCGGTAAAGGGTGAATGGACCAATTATCCGGCCATGAAGGAAATCGTTGATTTGTAAGTAGGATCGTTCTAAATATATATTCGTGTATATTTATATATTTACTTATTTGTGGGATTGATCTAAACATATGCTTTTATATATTTGTTAATTAGATCAATACAAGTATTCCGTAGTCAACGGGACGCACAGGTATCCCGGACTAAATCAAACAACATCACCTGGATCGAAGTGCAGGTACATTACTTTTCACAAATTTGCTTATAATATTTATGCTACTTGGTAAAACAAGACAACTTATATAGAATCTTATTTGTTTTTCTATGTAGTGTCCGCTACAGCGTAACAGTTCAGACTGCGGATACTTTGTATTGAGGTTTATGAAAGAAATCATTCAGGCGAATCAATTAGAGATTCCTCCCACGGTATAAAGTTATAACTTAAGATAATTTCATATAATTTATTACATTTACCTAAATATATTATTCATATTATGTTTTTGTTTTATAGTACCTTGACGAATTCCGTGCTGCTGGGTACTCGAAGCTAAAGTTAGAAGAAATCAAAGAGGAATTGTGTCAATTTTATATTAAGCTATTTTTCATGCAGATTTGAACTATAATATTGTTGATTTTGTAATGATGTATATATATAATTTTGTAATGATGTATATATATAATTTTGGATATTATAATGGTATATATTAGTATATATATTGTCTTACTGATGGCTGAAATAATATAGTCGAAAATATATTACAGGTCGAAAATATATTACAGGTCGAAAATATTACAGGTCGAAAACATTACAGGTCGACTGGGAGGATTAAATTATAGGCTGCACATAAAAATACCTCATTTAGCAACTACAGCGCTTCTAAAAAGCGCTCTTAAAGGTCCACATACTAGAGCGCTTCTTAGTAAAAGCGCTGGCAAAGACCAGTAAAAAAGCAAAAAAAATTAAAAAATTACGCAGCATACAAAAGCGCTTTTGGAAAGCGCTCTGGTAGGCCCCCCTATGAGAGCGCTTTTTCTGGAAAAAGCGCTCTCATAGGGGGGCCTACCAGAGCGCTTTCCAAAAGCGCTTTTGTATGCTGCGTAATTTTTTAATTTTTTTTGCTTTTTTACTGGTCTTTGCCAGCGCTTTTACTAAGAAGCGCTCTTAAAGGGGGATCTACCAGAGCGCTTTTTCCAGGAAAGCGCTCTAATAGGGGGTCCTACCAGAGCGCTTTTTCCAGGAAAGCGCTCTTAAAGGGGGGGTCTACCAGAGCGCTTTTGAAAGCGCTTTCGTAGCCTACGCCAGCGCTGGCTATGGCAGCGCTTTAAAGCGCTGTTAAAGGCCAAAAAAAGCGCTGTGAAAGCTGTTCCGTGTTGTAGTGATTGTTGTAATGTTACATTAGTAATGTTGTAAGGTTTGTAAGGAAGTAAAAATGTTATAAGCATTTGATATATAATGCTATGATAATTATATTTGTTATGTTACTGATATATTTTGGTTACTGATATGTAATATTATGATAGTTATATGATGTTGTAATTATTGTTAATTGAGTAATTACTAATGATATGATGTTACTGATAAAAGGGTTACATGTAATTTGTAATTTGTAATGGACAATAAAAGATATTTCAAAAGATAATTTAAACTCATATGTCATTAACAATAGGTTACACATAAAAGTTACAATCCATTACAAAATATATCAACATCAATTCAACATACAACCAAAAAAAAGTGACGCATCTTACAACATTAAACCGACAAAAAGTGATACATCTTATAACACTAAACCAACAAAAAAGTGATCCATTACAAATATATGAGCATCAATTCAACATTAAACCAACAAAAAGTGATCCATTACAAATATATGACACAATAAGAACATTGCAATCAAGTAGTCTCTTGAGTCTGCGACACTTGGGATCCTTGTGTCAAAATAGTAGGTGCTTCGTTGTTTGAAGCAGTCTTTTGTTTTTTTGCCTTGTTACTTCCTTTTGCCAATTATTGATCCGTCGCCTTTTTTTCCTTTACACGTTCTTGAATTGTGACCAAGATTCCCACAACTCTTCAACTTTATGGTAGTCAAATTCCTATGCAACACATTGCTTAAAGTGGATTCATCGTAACCGGCAGATGAATTGGCTCCCCTTAAGCTGTTGGCCAAAATCTTTTACCATTGGAAAGCAGTACAATATATGAATAGGTTGTCAATGATTAATTGCCAACCTTACTGAATTATTCTGAGTGGCCTAGAACAAATTAATAGTAAAAATACATCAATATTCAGTGTAGTTAACAACATTAAGTGAAAGTTATCAACATTCAGAAATCAACTTTTCATTCCAGGTTAACAACATGTTGGTGCAGTAATGAACATACCTCGCAAAAAATTTAGGGTCTTCCTTAGTAATGGAGGATGTTTGACCATAAGTGAAAGACATTTGCAACTGTTACAGATTCACACAAAAATGTAGATGGGGAAGACCTAGGGTTTCAGTTTCAAATAGATGAAATACATCTTGCAACTATTACAAAAGCAATATAATGTATGAAATACTTTCGATGCGACCCCGACAAATGGTGTTGTAGGATCGTCTTCTCCGACTGTTTGATCTTCTCCGGTCGTAATCGCTTCTCCGGTCGTATTCTCTTTTCTAATTATTTTTTTCCAGAAAATGATTTTGGCTTTTAAAATATCATTACTCTAATGTCACATAACTTTAATTTATTTTATTCTACTTTTATTAATAAATAAATAAACTATAAAGATAATGCCACGTAATAAATCAAGGGTACACTTCAGCGCTTTTTGCTGACAAATGGGCTTGGGGGACTAAAATTATTTTAAAAAAAATAGGGGGCCTGATATCGTGAGTTGGGCAAAATAGGGAGACCAAAACTGTAATTTAGCATTAATCTTTTTTTAATATTTGAAAACTCATTAACCAAGTTATGAACTAGATTAATCAACTTTATATAAACTATTAACCAAAATCTGAATGGTGTATATATTAACTATTTTATATAAGAATATATATTAACCGAATTTAGAACTGTATTACTTAAATTTTAAAACTTTATTAACCAAAATAATTTTAAAAAAATAGAAAGATATATCAAAATGTTAAAATAATAATAAAAGTATTGTTTATGTATTTGTGAACAATAGATTAGATATGGTGTAAATATGTGGTGTCAAGATATCTTTTCTCTATTTAGAAGGCCGATCCACGAGGCAGCACAAGATATCTAGTGTTGACTAGTAGTACTATGATTTCAAAAGTGTCACTTTCAGCTAATAGCAACTAGACAAGATTGAGGAGTAAAGATAATAACAAACTAACAAGAACCCACACTCCCACAGTCGAACAGAAACGCTCCCCCAGCCCTCTAGGGTTTGGCGGCTACTCCCCATCTTCATGGTGGTTTCCCTTTCTCACCTTCATGGTTGTCTCCTCCTCTCCTCTATGGAGAGTATCCATCCCTTTCATCCGTTAACCCCATCCATCGACTTTCACCTTTCATTATCTCAAACCACTGTCAAATCCCTCTTTCTTTTGAAGCGGCCACCACCGGAGCCACCACCAACAGTTGTTTCCCCATCTTCAAAGCTGTTAACCGATGGCCCTTTCCCAAAGTTCATTCTGCTCATGTGGGTACCATCGAAGTCACCATCGGCCTCTCCCACAACTTCGACGGAGTTCATCGTTCGCCCAACTCCAAAGCCACCATGGTTTAGATCCGGTTTTCGTTTTCTTGCTCCTTTCTATTTAACTAATTTTAGTTTTGTGGTTACTGTTTTGTGTTGTTGTCTTTTGGAACCCATGTTTGTTCCTTTTGGTGTCTCGCATCAGTATTGTGTGTTTTGCTTTAGTTTGTTCTATTTTCAGTGGGCCTTCAAGGTGCTTGATCTTTTGCTCCAAAGAGGCTTGGTTGAGGATAATGGGTTTTGGAGTAATAGCTTATGGGTGATTTCTATTCAACTTCTTTCTTCCTTCCAACAAAGACTTCTTCCAGAGATGATGAGTTTTTTCAAGAAAAAGAACCTGTATAATCGAACTGCGCGTGATAAAGCCAAAAAAATGATCCTTAATTGGATAGATTTAAAGATTTTGGTTCCTAAACTCATTTATATCTTATGGAAGGTTGTTGCTTGGTTGCTAGGTTTAAGAGGTTGGATTGATTTTACACTTTTAGGTTCTATTCTCTCACAGTTTATCTTTTTCCAACTCTTTGTAAGCTTAGCTATTAGTGTTGATTTTAGTTTGAGGATGGGAAATGCCCTCACTCAATGGTTATCATCTTGCTTGTATCACTGGTTTCTCTGTTGAATGAATTTGTGTTTCTGTCAAAAAAAAAAAAAAAACTAGACAAGATTGAGTTAATACATATTAGCTCCATCGCAACTACCAAGTAAAGGTTCCGTATTGATTCTTCCTTCCTTCCATTATAAATAGACCACACTTTCTTACTAATATTTTCATCCTTCACTAACAAATATCACAGTTCAATCAACTTGAGTTGAGTACAATGGATTCCAAAAACGCATTTCTCATCCTTGGTCTATTGGCCATGGTTCTTCTTATTTCCTCACAAGTGTCAGCTAGGGACTTAACCGCACTAATGCAGGAAACACATTTTACATCGGGCAAAAAACACATTTTACATCGGGTCTGGGTTCGATGTAAATCCAAGTGATGTAGTAAACCAAAGACATTTTACATCGGGCTGTAGCCCGATGTGAAAAATTCACCTACCACATCGGTTGATAGCAACGTCTGATGTGAAAAAAAAACAATTTTACTTTTTTTATAAATAAATGATGGTTTTAATATCAGGTGTGTATAAGAACCGATGTAATAATGTACTTTTTAACATCGGTTATTTACTTGGACCGATGTAACATGATTGTTTTTATTAAAAAAAATTAGACTATTTTTTAGAATGGTTTAGCTGAACTCTCTTTGAGAACACTAGAAGTTCCATGTGCAGAAATTTTTGGATATGTTATATTTACAACAAATAAAAAATTACATTTTTGGAGATTTTCTTCTTTATCTTCTCCATTAGAAATATCCTGGTGCAAGGTTAATGCAAGTGAACTTCCAGATAAATCATTTCCATTATTCATTCTATTCCTTCTTGAATTATTGTGCAATTATCTTTAATACTTATAGTATCCTTCCTTTGTTCTCCACTTTTTCCAATTCGAAGATTCGCAAGGACTCTAGCTGCCTGAAATTATTTAACCATACAAATAAAGTATCACTAGCAAGGACTTCAACTTGAAGTTTTAGATGAAGTATCACTTAACAAACCAAAACAAAAATTAAGATAAAACTGCATATCTAAATAAACATAATAAAGAGAGAAAAATTCCTAATTTTTTCTTTGATTATCCTTCAAGCCGGACAATTGCACAAGTTCACTGCTAATTTCAGAAAGTTGGTAGAACAAAGAAAGTACAATATTGAATATTCTTATCAAAATTAATGATTCTCCTAACCGTTTTGTCATGTCCACCGCTTGCAAGTAATTTTCCATCAGATGAGAAATGGCAGCAGACAACTTTGCTTTAGCTTGCACATACAGTTGTAAACTAAAGAATTTCACTATACTTTATAGAATGCTTTCTTGATTTGGAAGTTCATTTTGAAGAGACTTTCCATTAAAAAAAGTCTGAATCATCTTCAAAGCTCTCTTTCGTTGAGAAGAAGGAACTGAGTGACCAACTCCTCTGACAATTGTGAATGTGAGGATGTCCTCATACTTTACAGTCGTTCCAGCAACCTAAACAATAAAATTAAAGAGCTTATTTAAAACACAAATGATAAAAGATTGAGAGGAGTATAAAATTAGATTAATTGATTTATTGTTCAACAGTCAACATGATGAAGATGTTATACATTCCAAATATTTACCTGTCCTCCCTCAAACCAGTTTCTAAAGGGCTTTGTTGTGTTAAATCTAAAATCCTTCTTATTCATGTATGTGTTGGTTTCATCTCCCATAAATACATGTATCTTTTCTCCAGCTTGCTAAACAAAAGATGAATCAATTGAAAGAACATGAACATAAAAATAAAAAATAAAGCCAGAATCAGATTGAGAGAATGGTTGAAATGCATATACCAGTTTAGTACACATGTCTGCTTTGTATTCTGATGGTGGACAAATATCAGCATTCACGGTGAAAGGATCCACAGCTACCTGAACATGAAATGCCATCTCAATTTGTAAAAGTGTAATCTTATAATATCATTTTAAAAAAACAGAACCCGATAAACAAATGCTAACCACTAATTGACAATTGAAAATTCACTTTAGAACAATCGGTACTAAAATTCCTAGATTGAATTTGTCTCTTTAAGGTTGCCATGTTGCATACATTATTCAATGTGTTTTCTGATATCTGTCTATGCCACTTCAAAAATTCAGTAGCCGAGTTAAAATCGGTACCAAATTCGAGAAGGGGGTTTCCTATCTGCAAATATCAACAAATAAACGAGGTTATCTCTCGCTGTAAATGATATTAAGTAAATGACAATTAATATGTTATATCATAAATAGAATTCAAAACTACAAGTAAATGACAGTTATTATACCAACTTTGAATTCCAGGTTAGTCCTTCGCACGAGATTGACAAGTTCTTCGTTCTTTGAAACCCTTAGAGTTAAATACAGATGCATCACTAGAAACACTAATAACATCAACAAGCTCGCCGCCTTCGTAAAAACGAGTTTTTGTTACCATTACCATAAATATTTCACCAGACCTCTTCTTAAAAGGAAACTGGCCAGACCATGGCACTCCTGTGATCAAGTGTTCTATAATTTTTCGTAGAGATGCGTAATATTCCTCAGCAACTAGGAAAATATGCCAGCACTGGATTCCCTTCCTTCAAACCATTACTCGATTTACGCGAGAAAGTAGTTGTAGAATCAATCTGAGCCTTCTTAACAGAACCTGCATTGTTGTTATTGTTGTTGTCGTTAATCTGTTCTTCTAGATTCGCTCCTCCTTCACTAGCTCTCTTTCTAGGAAGCATAGATAATATCAACGCAACGCAACAAAAAAAGATAAAAACAAATTAATCAAGCTAGAATCGAGATCGAGAAAACAATAAAATCCAAAAACCTTAACTGAAACGTGATTTGAGTAATAAACAACGAAGTGATGAAATTGAAAACCTAAAAAGATGAATCTGAGAAACGAGATGGAATTGAAGATAGGGAACGTACCGATTGGAACTCCGACGAAGGAAGGAATGGAATCTGATCAGAAAGTGAGAATCGGAGATGAAATGAGAGAGAAAGTTTGGTATTCTTTTGGTTGGGTTTAGAATTACGAAGAGTCACAGTGAGGTTTGGTTTGATTTGGTAATAAAAGAACACTTGAGTTTTGTTGTTAAAGGAGAACGAAGAATTACGGTGAGGCGCTCGAAGAAGAAGAAGTTAAAAGATTTGCCACAGTAAAGAAGGATTAGGGTTTTTAGAAGAAATTCTTTTAACATTCCCATGGGTTTTATATTGGACCGATGTAAAGGCCCACTATGTTATATTTTCCATCGGTTAATATTAAGAACCGATGTAAAGGCCACACTGAGTTATACATTTCTCCCCTCGGTTAATATATATAACCGATGTAAAATCCCTTATAAAAGAATTTCATTTTATTTACAATTTTGCCACTGTTTATTTTTTTCCATTTTATTTACAATACTGCCACTGTGTTATATATTTTTCATTTTGTTATATCATTGTAAAAAATACCTGATGTAAAAACTTTTTTCAAATATTTTTCACATCATATATTTTAATATCTGGTGTAAAATACTTTAAGCAAATGTCATATTTTTAGTAGTGCCGAGACTTCAACTAATACCAAAGATGGTAAATTATGTCTTTTATTTTAGTCTCCAAAATAGGAGTTAATGATTTTATTAAACTAATTAAAAGTAGTAGGGATCATTCATAATATTAAAGATTTCTTTCTTAATTTTGAAAACAAATAGATATCTAAAATTAACTTATTAATTATACTCATACAATATTGTATATGCAGAGGTTGTGGAAAAGTCAAATGAATTAAATGATGCCAAATATTACGGTGGAGGCTACAACCATGGCGGCGGCGGCTACAATGGTGGCGGAGGAGGCTACAACCACGGTGGTGGTGGTGGTTATAATGGTGGTGGAGGGGGCTACAACCATGGTGGTGGTGGATACGATGGTGGTGGAGGAGGATACAACCATGGAGGAGGTGGTTACAATGGTGGCGGAGGAGGATACAACCATGGCGGTGGTGGTGGTTATGGAGGTGGACATGGTGGTAGTTCCAACAATGGTAACTGATTATATCATAATGCATGGCCGTACTATGTATAATAAAAGAGGTATAGAGAATCATGAATCTTTTGAGGTTATGTATTATCTATCTTCTCACTATATAGTATAGATAAGTCACTATGTTTATGTGAAGATGAGTTTGATTTCGAACCAAAGGGCTGAATGTGTAATCAATCATGTGTGTAATAAATCAAATATCATCCTTGTTACTACTTCGCCTCCTTCTAAGTTTATATATCCATTGTGCAAATTTTAAACGAAATTCAAATAATATTTAGATTACTTTCAAATGGAACATTCATTTCACAAATATTTCAGACAAAATTTACATAATTTATATTTTATTTTTAAATATACAATTCAAATAATAAATAATATTTAATTTATAAAATATAAATAAAACTTATTTTGTATTTTTCACCCTGCATGTTTTAAGTAATATATATTTCATAGTGTTTTTAAGCAAAAATAATATTAGACTAATTTAAATATATTTTTTTAAAATTTGTTATTGTTTTGTAAATAAAATTAAAATTAATTATTAATTTTTTTATTTTTATAAATGGAATAGGAAATATTTATTAAGTTATTGTTCACTTGTCTTGCAATATCCTACATCCAATTATGCCCTATGTTTTCGTAGATACACCTTCGGAAGCACCTTTTTATAATAATTTTGGTTTTTTTCCGTAAATATATCTACAGAAGCGTTAAAAAACATAGTGAACATTTGGAAAATTCAAAATATTTGAGTTCAATGAATCTTCCGTAGATGTATCTACGGAACGTATTAAAAATATAGTGTCCCGTAGATGTACCTGCGAAACCTTATCCTATATTATAAATCAGTGTTATTTCACTCCAAAACACCAATATTTTTAACAAAAAAAATCAAATTATAGTACATAAAAATAGTGCAATTTAAAGGCAATGAAATATGTACAATAAAAGAGTACATCGTATAAATCATCTAAATATCGTCAAATACATAATCAAAATAAACTGCAAAAATGTAATCAAAATACAGACATCAATAAAACCACAGGCATCACTACTGTGTGTGTCGGACAACATCCTCCTCCTCATCGATGCCTCTAGCCCTGCCTCTTCGTCCACCACGTCGTTTGCTAGCTACTCGACCTCTACCGTCAAGTGCCTCACTGGTCCTGACATGATGTAGACGGTACAAAAATACCCATTTGCCTGGTTCCCTCTGAGCGGGATGTAGGTACTAGCACGCGACATGGCCTTTGTGTAAATCTGAAGGACCCCTAGGTAGCCCATAAGCTCCTCGTATCTTTCCCTTTTAAGTCCAAATTACCTACACCGACAATATTTATGTCATATTTTCTCAAAGTTATGAGAGTTCATCTAGATACAATAATGATTTTTTTTTTTAAATTGTCAAAGAAAATAAACTGATATTAACACAATTTGAAAGTGTAAATCATACTATTAATTATTTGTGATCTTTCCTTTTTGAAACATTATGCCCAAACAAAAAATAATTTAAAAGATGTATTAAAATCACTACTAGAAAATTCGCATTTAGTGATCGAATTAGAGACAGAAAAAACTTAAAAATCGGTCCCTAAAACGTTTAACGACCATTACTTTTTGGTTGAAAAAGTGCTAGTCGCTAAGCTTTTGCGACGAATTTAGTGATTGAAATTTAGATACCGTATTTGTGACTGAATTTAGAAACCGACTTTAGTGTTCTTTTTCAAAGTGTCACAATAAGATAGGCGCGTTGGACGCAAGAACAATGCGCCCAGCGAGAGCCTCAGAATTTTACTTATAAATTAAAGTTTTTAGTTAAGTGCAAAGAGAGTTTTGATGGATCAGAGGAGTATAGAATTGGAGTAGGTCCACTCCAGTTTATAACAACAGGATATAAATGGAAGTCTTAAGGAAGAACCGTTGGTTAGGTAATATGGCAGATCCCAGTTTCGAAGTCAACTTCTCTAAAAAGGCCAGTTGTTACGGCAACTACGTGTAAGCGTAGCTAAATTTTTTTATTGTTATGGTTATATGTAGTCATTATATTTATGTACTAAATAGGTTATGAAATTCTATGTAAATCTACTCATGCTGTAATATTGGTGACTCTTTAATCTTAATGCTTATTTTAATTTTGCAACCTAAAACCTATTTTCATGGTGTGACCTGACATCGAGAGGTGCTTTCCATTACTAGATCCAAGATAACCACCTATTGAGTACTAAGCCTAGATATATGTATAGACTCAATGTCCACATGTATTGTAGCATGATCAGTGTAGAGTATCTCTACTTTTTGACTATTAAGATTTAATTCTCTATTGGTTAATAGTAACATATATCATTCTATTGAGTAATACAATGATCTCACAGCGTGGAGATCGAAAGGAGATATGAATAAAGGTAGCATGTGGTAGTATTTTACGCTGAGTAGAGGAACATATTATTGACCTATGGATGTGCATGATAGATACGTCACGATGAAATCTACCCTCAACAAGCATTCTCACTGTTAACATCGAAATCTCCAACATTACTTTTTGTCATTTATTTTCCGTTAATTACTTTTTGCTTCACATTAAACATAAAAATTTTTTTTACTTAGAATAATATATCACTATGACTCTGTCTTTAAAGTTACATGTCTCTATGGATACGATAATTGTAAAACTTAC
The DNA here is from genome assembly GCF_029867415.1 of Vicia villosa. Taxonomy (NCBI): domain Eukaryota; kingdom Viridiplantae; phylum Streptophyta; class Magnoliopsida; order Fabales; family Fabaceae; genus Vicia; species Vicia villosa. The sequence continues at coordinate 96,966,241 of NC_081186.1, read as the reverse complement.
TTTTCTTGCACATGCAACAATTATGGACATGCAAAGAAACACAACTATTTTAAAATTACATGACTAGTATTCAAATTCATGGAATTGTTTTGAGAGACTGTGAGGATGCTATGATGAGGATGTTGAGATTAATATGTGTTAATAGGGGTGACAAACGGGCATGCCCTCCCCGTTTAGGCCATCCCCACAACAGGCTCCAAAAAATAGGATAGGGCGGAGCGGGCTTTATTGAGGGTGCATGCCTAAAACCTTGTCATGCCTCGAAAAAAATGATTGTGGGGCAGAGGGGGCCTACGGGCATTATAAATTTTAAGCCTAAAAATTAAAAAAATTCACAATAATGTCCGCGCTCGTAAAAGCCTACACTAAAGAGGACATGGTGAAACAGGCAAATTAGAACGTGAGGGCCTAAAATTTTGACTCGCCCCATAATAAATATGGGAAAAATGGGCATGCCCGACGGGCTAGGCCCATTTTATCACTACTATGTGTGAGATGGTGTCATGATAGAAGGAATTCAATATTGGTTCTTATGTTGGAAGTGGTTACATAGCACCTTTGCAACTTTAAAGTCTATTATAAGTTTTAGCATTATTTCTGCATGGGTTAACTTTTATGAAAACCAACCGAATTATTTTATTTTGAAGGTTTGGATTTATAAATTTTGATTCAATTTCTTCATGAAGTTTTATAATTGGTTTGTTGTTACCAAAACCCAACAGAAATGTATAAATTAGAAAGTTACATTTTTCCTAAAGAGTTGATTGTTTACTTTTTAATTTTTTTCATGTATCTTTGATAAGTTGCATTTTAACCGTTCTTAGAATTTCATTTTATTGTTTATTCTAGTACTTTCATTCCATTTTTGTTCTATTTAAATTTTGTTTCCTTGTTTTCTTTGTGTTTTAGGAGTTTTGAAGGTGAAAATTCATGATCAAGTGGATAGATGTTGAAGTAGAAAAGATACAAGAAGATGTTTGAAAACTGGAGAAGGGAGAAGAGAGCAGAGGAAGCTGCACAAAACAAGGGGGCATTATCGTCTGACCATAATGGCTATTATGACTGTAATTGCCGAAACGACCTTTAGATTTTCAATGTCTTGTTGTTTCATTTCTGGCCCTTCCACATTTCAGACATTTACACTCTGATTTTAAGCATCTCTAATTGTGAAGTATGGCTATTTTATTTGGTTCAGGGATATAAAACACCATATGACCTCAAATTATACTTACAGCAATTTTACTTTAATCCATTTTACCTTCTTGTACAAAGTCTTATAGTAGAAGGTAAATAAAAGTTTACATGAGTGAGTCATAGGCGGAAATCATAGTCTTAAATATATTTTTATTAAATTAAAATCAATCAAAATTACTTCAAAACCAAATTAATAATTATTTTAGTTAATGAACAAAATATAAATTCGGTACTCCAAATAATGCTTAACGAAGCAATACGTTATTAATACTCTCGTAGAATTAAACGTTCTAAATGTTGGAATATTCAAATCAAATTAAGGTTTTAATAATGGAGAAAATGAACAATTGAAGAAGATGAAGATTAAAGAATTTGAGAGAGAGAGAGAGAGAGAGAGAGAGAGAGAGAGAGAGAGAGAGAGAGAGAGAGAGAGAGAGAGAGAGAGAGAGAGAGAGAGAGAGAGAGAGAGAGAGAGAGAGAGAGAGAGAGAGAGAGAGAGAGAGAGAGAGAGAGAGAGAGAATGGGTGGACAAATTGGCATTAACCACAATAGGAGTAGTGAGCCCCTTTTATAGTACAAGATACAAAGTGATTGGAACTAATAAAACAGCCTAAACAGAAACAGAATAAACAGCTAAGCTTCAGTGTAACCGGTTACGGCAAACAGCGTAACCGGTTACGCTACTACAACAACACCAGTAACTCTGTTTCACGGGTTCGTAACCGGTTACGGCAAACAGTGTAACCTGTTACGTCAACTGAAGTGATAAAAACAGTAGTTTCAACATTAAACCAAATTCTCTTTTTGTGTATTTTTGCGATATCATTCGCAATTAATTAATTTGTTGCTAAATTTTTGTTCTCTTATTATTCGTAAGATTATTTTTCGTAAGAATTGGAGTATCTCTTATTTTTCACTTATTAATTATAATAATCAATTATATATAAAAAATAAAGATACGAGATAAACAAACATAAAAGACTTTAAAGACTTAAAAACAGCACTCAACGAGTGACTATTAAGCAAACATGCTTGCAAACTCATCAAAAAAGACTTACATAAATAACTAAAAGGATGAGTCTGTCGTTGATTAATGTCATAAATAAAGTTTTCTTTTTGTGTTTAAGTCATAATCATGATGTTAACTTAATATATTTTTTAGCAAAAGATCAACAAGAAGATTTGTTTGTTCACCAATAAAAGACATTATTCATTTAAGGTCGCAATTGGTAAAGGAGATATCAACATCTAAATATTTGTTGCCCTCTCTGATTCCACATGTTTGAATTCTATTACCAATAATTTCTTACTATTATTTTTTTTTTCAATAAGCAATTGATTAAAGGAAGTGCATTAGGGGTGCAACCCTTACAAAAATGATCCTAAAAAAAACGGATCAAAAGCCAACCAAGGGAGCCTTATACCAACCGTGAAAACCGCAAATAGCCGAATCTTGGCTTGCATACAACCACCTCCATGAGGAAAAAATTACATTGTTATAAACCCACTCAAAACTATAATTCTTATTTTCAAACACCATAGAGTTTCTCATACACCAAAGACTCCAGGTAGTTGCTATCCAAACTGATAAAAGCTTATCTTTGATGCTAGATCGCTTAACCTTTATAAGAATGGAACCAAAATCCTTAAACTCAGCTAAAGATAACCACGAAACAGCCCCCAGCCACTCAAATACTTTGCGCCAGATTGATAATGCCACCGAACAATCGAAAAATAAATGATTAATCGACTCCATATGGTTATCGCAAAACAAGCAGGCTGGCGAAGGAAGATTATTAACACCCCTGCGAGACAGCTGCTCTTTCACCGGGAGTTTTCCTGTTAGGAGTCTCCAAGAAAAAACCTGCAAACGAATAGGAATTTTCAAAGTCCACACAGCTTTAAGGCAACTTATGATGTTAGGAGTCCAGGCTGTTTCTTTCGCGGCCTCCACTTGCTGAGAGACCGAAGGCACCGTAAAAACACCGCTAACATTCAAATTCCAAACGAACTCGTCTTCAATCTCCGAGTCCAACTCGACCTGCTGCAGCAAGGACTGCAAGTCCCTCCACTGGTTTTGCACAGTGACCCTGCCGTGATCAGCCGGTGACAAGACCTCACCAACAACCGGCTGAACCAAAATTGGACCCTGCAGTAAGTCTGAAAAAATGGGAAACAGCACCTGATTGTTCCAATGGTGATCGTCTCCCCTAGCCTGGAAAAATTCAGCAACCGAAAATAGTTTGTTGGTTGAAACATCATACAAATCTGGAAAAGAGGCCCGATTTGTTTGATTTCCCAACCAATTACTATCCCAAAAAAGAGTGTTTATGCCATTTCTCACCCTACTATGAACAAAACTATTGAAGCTTTCTTCCAAACCTCCTATGCTCACATTGTTAGACATAACATCTCTCCACCATAAAGAATCGGTCTTTGAAAGAATCTCTCCGGATTTCGCTTGTACCTTGAGTTTTGAATTAAAGTAACGTAGATCAATGAATCGCCTCCAAATAGCTTCCTTCTCCGTAAGAATGCGCCATTTCCATTTGAGAAGAAGCGCTTTGTTCATGTCACTCACATCCCTAATCCCCAAACCTCCTTTGTCCTTAGGCTTGCAGACAACCTCCCATCTCACCTAATGTATGCTCCTTTTATTCGCATCACCGCTTCACAAAAAGTTGCTTTGTATCTCTCTTATCTCTTGAATGATTTTCCTCGGAGCTTTAAAAAAGGATAATGTGAAAGTTGGAATAGCGTTAAGAACCGAGTTAATGAGAGTCAACCTTCCCCCGATAGATATGTTCCTCCCTTTCCAAGAAGATAATCTATTCTTGATGTTGAAAATTAGATCTTTCCAAGTCTTTTTTCTTCTAGGATTGGCCCCCACCAAGATGCCAAGGAATTTGAAAGGGAAAACTCCTTTCTTGCAAGATAGAAACGAAGTTGCCGAGTGCATAATCCAATCGCTCACATTGACTCCTAAGACGTTGCTTTTATTGAAGTTGATTTTTAACCCCGAGACGAGTTTAAAGGCTCTCAAAATCACTTTCAAACTCCAAAGGTTATCACAAGATGGATCCCCTAGGATGATCGTATCGTCCGCGAATTGAAGAATGTAAACTACTTCATCCTCCGCTACTCCGAATCTAAAAGGCTTAAAATCCCCCACTTCCATCGATTTTTTTACAATAGAAGTTAAACCTTTCATTACCATAACGAAAAGGAAAGGTGACAACGGATCTCCTTGACGTAAACCTCTTTGTGCCGAAAATTCTTTAGTTGCACTTCCGTTAACCAAAATGGATAAATGGCTCGAGAACACGCAAGCTTCCATCCAAGACATCCATTTCTTGCCAAAACCCATACTCTTCAAAATGAACCTAAGGTAGTTCCAAGATACGGAGTCGTAGGCTTTCTCAAAGTCGACCTTAAGCATCATACAACTACTCTTCTTTCTCTTCGACCAATCTACTATCTCATTGACCAAGAGCACACCGTCCATCATGTTTCTATTTGGAACAAACGCGGTTTGATTCGGAGAAATTAAGTTGCCAATCACTCCTTTTAATCTATTTGCTAAAAGCTTAGCCAAAATCTTGTAAATACTCTCAACCAAACAAATGGGACGGTATTCATAAAGCTCCTGAGGATTTTTTTTTCCGGGATCAACGTTAGAAAAGAAGACGTAATGGCTTTCACGAGCTTCCCTTTGGAATGAAAATCATTGCATAAATCCATCAAATATCCTTTAACAAGTGACCAAAACTTCTTGAAAAACTCAAGCGAGAAACCATCCGGTCCCGGGCTTTTATTGCCGTCACACGACCAAATAGCCTCCTTGACTTCATCTTCCGAAAACGGCCTTTCAATCTCCAAAGAATCCTGTGGCAGCAGCGATCTAAAGGAGTTACCGTGTAGCTCCGGCCTATAAAAAACGTCCTCCGAGAAAAAAGCACTAAAGTGGTCAAAAACAAAACCCTTTATCTCAGAGACGTCTTCTGTACTCCCTCTGTTGGTTCTAATAGTGCACAAGTTGTTTCTCCTCCTTCACTCCCTTATAGAATTGTGAAAGAAACGAGAATTTCCGTCTCCTTCGGATAGCCACAATTGTCTCGATTTGATACGGAGAAGTCTTTCTTTTTTATTAAGATTAAACCAAAAATCCGCCAAAGATTTAGATCTTTTAGCCACCTCCTCTTCCGGAGCTTTACCTGCAAAATGAACAAACACGTTATCTAAGAAATTCATTTCCTCCCCGGCCTTCTCAATGTTGAGATCGATCCACCCGTACACCTCCTTATTCCACCAAACAAGTCTTTTCTTTAAAATTCTCATCTTCTCCACCAAGCAATAATCACCTCTCCCTTTTATGTCCATGTTCTTCCACTCCTTTATAACAAAAGAATTAAAATCCACATTCTCAAACCAAGAGTTATTGAATCTAAAGGGTTTTGGGCCCCAATTTTGTCTATTGTGTTTCAACCAAATCGAAGCATGATCCGAACGTCTCAAATTCAAATGAATTGGCCTTCCACCTTCCAATCATCGATAAAATCTTCCGAAAGAAGGAATCTATCTATTCGGCTCATTGCTTGACCGTTACTATTGAACCAAGTAAATTTTCCTCCAATAGTTGGAAGATCCACCAAGTCCATACCTTCTATGAAAGCATTGAAGACCGACATCTCCCTTTTACTACTCCTACCGGATTTACCAACTCTTTCTTCCAAAGAGGAGATAGAGTTGAAGTCACCTCCGATACACCAAGCCCCCTTGTCGTTTTTCAACTTGAACTCCATCAACCTCTTCCAAGAATCCATCCTCCTATTAATATCACAAGAAGCGTAAATGTTGACAAAGTAAATCAACTTTCCATTCTTTTCCACACAAAGGCCTAGGTAGCCTTGACCTTTAAAGCTAAATACCAGATTGAAAAAGTCCTTCTTCCACATAGTCAACAAACCGCCTGATGCCCCATCCGCTTTCGAATAGGACCAGTCCACCAAAGAATCTCCCCACAACTCGCAAACTAATCCTTTGTCCATACTACCCAGTTTAGTCTCCTGAATAAAACTAATATCTGCTTCCCCTTTTCTGATGAAATTGCCCACTCTTTTTCTTTTGGCGCTATTGCCCCCTCCTCTCATATTTAATGAAAAAACAATCATTAGACAACCCTACTGTTTTTCCCCATTGACTGCATCTCCTCTTTTTTCTCTCTTGACTCTAACTCCCCCAACTTGCTAACAGGATCAAAGTCTACAGCCACGTTTGAAATACCCAACCTAATCATAGAATTCCATAAACCTGTTGAAGCTTTATTCAGGACACCATTCATTATCCTTTTGTTGCAGTTTCTTATATCAGTGTTATTCAGAGACTCACTAGATAGAGATAAAGGCCCAGGAAGAAAATTGGTTTTATTGAAAGAGTTAGAACCTGGGATTGAACCTCTAAGAGAGGATCGAAGCTCCTGCCTAGCTGGTTCGAATACCTCCGCCGGATAAACAAAATCTTCCACCACCGCTCCAAGATTGAGGACCTCTCTCATCTTCTTACGAACCTGTCTAGTTACCATTATTAAAGGAGTTGTTTTAGGCGGTTTTGTAACTTTCATATAAGACTATATTATGGTTACATTTATAAAGATTATTTGGTAAAGAATTTAGTGAATAACATATAAATTAGTTGACAGCAAATCAATGTTGGTCTTGGTTGGTAGGCGATGCGGTCTTTTTGGCCGTTTTTGTTTCTTTCTTGTATTCGGGTTTAACACCCCTAGTGCTTTTGAAATATACCTTTGGCTTATAAAAAAATTTTAAAAAAAAAATAATGTATAAGTTAGTTTTTTTACGAGGATATTGCATAACTTAGATATGGCAAATGAAATCACTAGTAAATAATGCACCGTTTAATAAAATATAAAACAACACTAATTTTAATATACGAGTTGATAAGCTATAGAACTAATAATCATGTCGGCAACAATGTTCACAAATTGCAAGTAATTTGTCTAAATCTTTGTAACATTAAATGCTGAGTACTCCAAATTTGTATCCATAGAAAAAACCAAGAAACACTATATATCCATACATATCATTAAATTTGCGAAAAATAGAAAAATTCAAATAAGTGGATGACTATCATTATCGTGGGCCTGCAATTTCAACATCAGTAGTTTTTAAGATAAATTGAATACACAAAATAAGTTCACTATTACATAAAAGTCGTTTTATAACGGTTGAAAAATGTTATCATTACGCTTGATCAAACCGTTGTGAAGTAAAAGTGGTTGTAAGTATAATATTTTTTACTGCGGTCGTGTGACCATAATTATAATTAGGAAGTGTGTTATCTTTCATAACGGTTATTTTGAACAACCATTGTGATATTCTCAACGCATAACATTTAACAACGGTTGACTGTTGTGGTATATACACTTTTTTTTAATAGGAAAAAGATTTCATTCAAAGAGCACAGGGGTACTCACACCCAACTTACAAACAACAGAAAGAACACTTTAAAAAGGCGATAACAAAGGCACAGTGTACCAATCATAATAACTACTACAAAAAGGAGAAGTAATTCTACCCGAATTGATCCACTTCAAAGAGGTGAATTTGATGGAAGAGATTTAATCTTCATAATTCAGAATCATATCCTTAAAAATAAATGCATTCTTAAGTAACCAAATGGTCTATGAAACTGCCAGCCAGACTACATACACCGCCTCATAAACATCCTTCTTCTTCAGCTTTTGAAAACTGTTCGGAAAATCCATCAAATCGGTCAACGAAAGCTGCTGAGAACAACCCAACCAACAATGGACAGCAGTCAAAATTGATTTGCTGAATCTACACTATAGGAAGAGATGGTTCCTAGTCTCTAACAAACCTTCACAAAGCACACAATACGTCTCTGTTTCCGCTAGCTCAATTCCTCTAACTAGTAAATTGTCTCTAGTTGGAAGCCTATTAAGAACAAACCTCCAACCGAACATGAGAATATTAGACGAAACTCTCACTTTCCATAATTGAGTCAACGCCGCTTTCATGTTTAACGAAATCCACTCAATAGAATCTCTATTGGCGAAAACTTTATAACAAGAATTAACGGAAAAAACCTCGTCGTTCTCTTTAATCAAATTGAAAACGTCATCACCTTCCGCCGCTGGAACAACATCCGATAATTGTTCAACAAACTGCTCCAAAATCTGATTATCCACTTCGCCCAATTCCCCGACAATTGAAGCGAAATTCCAGCACCAAAGACCTTCCTCCTGATAGCCTGCTTCTGCCACACTCATGAATCTATCTACAGCCAAAGCGTATAACTCCGGAAAAGCTTCCTTTAACGGTTAATTTCCCATCCAATTGTTGCACCAGAACGGTATGCGGTCTCCGTCTTTCAACTTGCAAGCTAAACTGTAAGAAAAAGTGCAAGCCATATCCTCAATTTTGCTGTCAAGCAGAACGAGGTCTCTCAACCAAATAGAGTCTCCTTTATTGATATCTCGGTCGTTACTTGATAATAATTTCAGCTCTGGCGTAATGTATCTATGACGCACAATCCCATTCCATACGGCTTCCTTTTCAGTTAGAATTCTCCACTTACATTTTGAAAGTAAAGCCCTGTTAATCCTCCATATCTTTAATGCATAAGCCTCCTATACACTGAGTTTATTATAAACTATGTTGAATGCTTATTTCGTCAATACTCACTAAACATATAACCTTTCAATTTGATCCAGAAAATTATAATATGACAAATTAAATTATATTAGAAGAACAAGTTACACCGTTCAATGCTTGACAAGAATTCTTCAGCTCCTTTTCCTTTAACAGTTAGATTTTGTTTCAATACTCCTAGTTCTTCAACCTCCTCTTCCTTTACCTATAGTTCATTTTGCAAAATATTTTTTACTTTGTAAACAAAATTAGAAGTGGGGAAAGGGGCGGCTGAAGAATTAGAAGCATTAAACCAAGTTCTAACTGTTAAAGAACAGAATATAAACAATAGACTAAAAAATTATTGTCTTGTATTGAACGGTGTGACTTGTTTTCTAATAAAACTTTATATATCATATTATAATTTTCTAATGCAAGCCGAAAAGTTATATATTCAATAAGGAGTTCAAAAACACTCAAACCAAATAAGATATAATAAACTCATGTTCTAAGCAAACCTTAACAACAACATTCATCAACAACAAACCTAAAACAACCTACAAGAAACAACAAACAACTTTTAATAACAACAATAAATAATCAACAACATAACATAAACTACATACAACATACAACCCTTTTTTACTAACAACAACAACATATCAACTAATAAAATATTTCAGAAACGTATCTGTCTAAGACGAACTTGAAAAGTAGCCTTTCTTTAAGATTTGAAACATAAACTATTATGAAGACGAACATGAAATGTAGAGATTTTTTAAGATTTGATGCAATAAATATACACTTCCAAAGAAGATGAGTTTGCTGAACGACTTTGGGGTTTCTATTTTGTGTGATTGTGAAGAAAGGTTGTCGAAACGTTAATGGAGATAAGGATATATGAGAGAGATGTGTGAGAGATGTTAGGATTCTATTTTGAGAGTGACGACTGTTATGTACTGAAGCGATGGATAATTTTGTTTATATATAGATATGCAACACCTTTCACCATGGTTGATAAAAAGAATCGTGATAAAAAGATAGCATGTTACACCATGGTTGATTATATGAGTCGTGATAATATATAAGGACATACCCAATTTGTAACAAAAAAAATAAAAAAATGTTGGCGGTAAGATTCGAACCCTTGCACTCCAAGTATATTTCACCATGGTTTTTGACTACGACCATAGTGAAATTTCTTTTATTATATATAAAAAAAATCATCTAAAAAAAGTTATTACAACGGTTATTAGATAGACCGTTGTAATATATTGTTAGGAAATGTCTATTTTATAGTAGTAATTATTTTTTAAAAAATTATTGTAATTTTTTTGTTACCAATAAAAGTTAAGAAAATATGCTCCTTAGTTTTAAAATAAATGTCTTTTTAAAGATTACGCGTCGATTAAAATCTAAGAGTTTAAAGGTAGTGCACTGACAGTGTAAACAAACTTTAAACATACATTCAATCAAAATCCTTATACTTGCTATGTCATATTAATTTTTTAAATTAAAATTATGTTTTAATTGAATGCATGGTTGTGATTGGTTGACAGTGTAAAAATATTTTACACTGTCAGTGCATATTCCTTTTTCTCAAAATCTAATATGTTTATAAATTAAACTTATTAGTTATTGCTATGAACTTAATCAACACATACTTCTTGCCTTAATCAACACATACTTCAAAAACGACTAACTAAACATAGTAATAAATCTTTCTCAAAATTTACTTTAAACACTGATCATTCAACTCTAGCCAAATCAATCTTTGAAGCTGGAAAGTTTTTTTAATAATCAAATTTTAAAAATAAAAATACAAAACAAACTAGTATTTCAAAACAATTATCCATCTAATAATGTTTGGAGGTGTTTTCCACGTGGGATGGCGTCTTCTATATTTTATTTAAATTTTTTCAATTACCTGCAAATTTATCTATAGAAATATTTAATGCTTGATTTACAGGTAAATCTGCAGGTAACTGAAAAAATTTATAAAAAAATATAAGGGACTTACGTGTAAAACACCCCTAAACATGATTATAGTTAGATAGATAATTTTTTTGAAAGATTAGTTTGTATTGTATTTTTTTTTTAAAACTTGATTATTAAAAAAAAATTCTTTAAAGCTTGGACACACTTAAAATTCAGGAACTACAAAGAGGTACTGTATGCATTTTTTATTTATTTAAAGTTATACTATGAATGATGTGTAGATTATTTGGAATGCAGCTCCACGAGGCAGCACGACATATCCAGTGTTGACTAGAAGTACTATAATTTCAAAACTGTCACTTTCAGCTAATAGCAAGTAGACAAGATTGAATTAATACATATTAGCTCCATCCCAACTACCAACTAAAACTTCCGTATTCATTCTTCCTTCCTTACATTATAAATAGACCACACTTTCTTACTATTATTTTCATCCTTCACTAACAAATATCACATATCAATCAACTTGAGTTGAGTACAATGGATTCCAAAAACGCATTCCTCATCCTTGGTCTATTGGCCATGGTTCTTCTTATTTCTTCAGAAGTGTCAGCTAGGGACTTAACCGAGACTTCAACTAATACAAAAGATGGTAAATTATGTCTTTTATTTTAGTCTCCAAAATAGGAGTTAATGATTTTATTAAACTAATTAAAAGTAGTAGGGATCATTCATAATGTTAAAGATTTCTTTCTTAATTTTGAAAACAAATAGATATCTAAAATTAACTTATTAATTATACTCATACAATATTGTATATGCAGAGGTTGTGGAAAAGTCAAATGAATTAAATGATGCCAAATATTACGGTGGAGGCTACAACCATGGCGGCGGCGGCTACAATGGTGGCGGAGGAGGCTACAACCACGGTGGTGGTGGTGGTTATAATGGTGGTGGAGGAGGCTACAACCACGGTGGTGGTGGATACAATGGTGGTGGAGGAGGCTACAACCACGGTGGTGGTGGATACAATGGTGGCGGAGGAGGATACAACCATGGAGGTGGTGGATACAATGGTGGCGGAGGAGGATACAACCATGGAGGTGGTGGTTACAATGGTGGCGGAGGAGGATACAACCATGGCGGTGGTGGTGGTGGTTATGGAGGTGGACATGGTGGTAGTTCCGACAATGGTAACTGATTATATCATAATGCATGGCCGTACTATGTATAATAAAAGAGGTATAGAGAAACATGAATCTTTTGAGGTTATGTATTATCTATCTTCTCACTATATAGTATAGATAAGTCACTATGTGATAGGAAGTTTAATAGAATAATTTACTAGTTAAATAAGTTTTATTAGTATTTTGATGTATTGAGAGTTGTTTTATATTATGATGTTCTCTAGAATGTTCTTAGGATCTTTAAATGTAGAATTGGGCTTTAATTAGTATTGGGCCTTTAGTTTACTATCCATTAGTATTATTATATATATGTAATGTCTTTGACACTTGAAAGGCAATCAATGAAAAGAAATGAAGTTTATTTTCTTAGTTAGCTTTTAATGTCTCTTTTATTTTACAGCTTTTCTCTAGCTTGTTAGGGTTTAGATTCAACTTCCTAACATTGGTGCTCTCATTCTTGCACTCAATCTCCCTCCCATGGCATATCCATATCCACCACCCATAAACTCATACCCTCCATATTACTATTCATTCTCAAATCCTCCATTTTCAACTTTCACTCCACACCAGCAACAAAATATAGATTCTGCTCCACCTCAACCTCAAAATTTCTACACCCCATATATTCCATATCAACAACACATAATTTATACTTCACCTCAACAATCATTTTCCACCTTTCATGAACATTCAAGTTATCCTAGCTACCAATCTCAATCTCAAGATTTCTATTCACAACTAGAAACTCTCAAACAATATTTGATTGAAACTCATGAGATTGCAAACAAAAATAGAGAAGAGTTGAAGGAACAAATTCAAAATTTGAGTTATTCTTTCAAAACTTCGTCACAAAAATTTTCTCAAGAGTTTTCGGATTTACAAAAAAGTTGCAGAGAAAAGTATCAAAAAAATATTGTTCGAACAGATCCAAAAGAAGAACAACATGATGAAGAAGAGGAGCCAGATCTGAAATCTATAGAAATATTTTTTCCAGAACAAGTTGTTGTTGATGAAAAAAGAGGTGAAAAAGATGATTCAGACGCAATAGAAATCTTTTTGCCAGATCTAATTCTGAAGCCATTGAATTCTTGGGTGTTCAAACACGTGAGAGAGAGAAAAAATGATACAGATCTGGTTTTGAAGTTATTGATTTCTAATCTACCACCCTTAAGATTGATACCTGACTTGGTAACTTCGTTGCCGCTTTCAGCAGAAAAAGAGTCGCCACCCTCAAAACCACCATTAAAACCTCTGAATAAATATTCATCTCAGCCACCACTATTGAAACTGATAAGTTTTACTTCATCTTTGTCACCACCACTAAAATCTCCAGTCGTATTTGCATATCATCCATCGCCGGAGAAACCACAATATGAATTTTTTTCATTTCTGTCAAAACCGGCGTACAGAGTTTTTTTGCCTTTTCCATCAAAACCACCTTTGGTTTACTTCATAAAAGTAACTTGCTCCTCACCATTAGATCAACATCCATTTCTCAAAGATAAATCACAATCATTCAATAATATCATAATCCATGTGACCACTCACCCTCCAACTATTGTGTACCACATACTTTGTCTTAATACCATTTCACCCCACAACACATCATTACTGTGTGCAGTAACACTAACACACCTGTCTCTCCTGCAAGCGCATGGGACAAGGCATCATTATCCATCACATGACCAAACAATCCTCCACCTTTGGATAGACAATTTGTTTTTTCCACTCCCCACTAGAATTGAACAAGCGTCCAACCATTACACTTGTTTCCTAATGCAAAACAACTTTTCTACCATCAGTACAATTATCCTTTTGAGAACCGGGTCCCACGCAATTAAAATACCATTGCAACTCCAATTTTATGCTACTGTATCATCAAATTATGTCTGGATTCATATCTTTTCTAACATTAGCATCATTTCTCACAACTTTTGTATCATCCAAAATGCTAAGAGAATAAAAGGTGAAAGGGACATAGCTATATTAAGAGCTTATTCAAGAGCATGTGGATTGTTTAGCAGTATAATTCTTTCATTAGAATTTATTGGTGATTCAAGGCAAGAATCTATTTGTGATCAATTTCTAATTCATGGTGCTCAAATATGTCAACAATTTGGTATGTCTACTTTATATGGTTCCTATGAGTTCAAGCATTGGGATCCGGGAAAGCTCAGAGGAACTCTACATTTTTACAACCTTGAGGACAAGGTTGTTTTTGAAGGGGTGAGTAATGATAGGAAGTTTAATAGAATAATTTACTAGTTAAATAAGTTTTATTAGTATTTTGATGTATTGAGAGTTGTTTTATATTATGATGTTCTCTAGAATGTTCTTAGGATCTTTAAATGTAGAATTGGGCTTTAATTAGTATTGGGCCTTTAGTTTACTATCCATTAGTATTATTATATATATGTAATGTCTTTGACACTTGAAAGGCAATCAATGAAAAGAAATGAAGTTTATTTTCTTAGTTAGCTTTTAATGTCTCTTTTATTTTACAGCTTTTCTCTAGCTTGTTAGGGTTTAGATTCAACTTCCTAACACTATGTTAATGTGAAGATGAGTTTGATTTCGAGCCAAAGTGCTGAATGTGTAATCAATCATGTGTAATCAATCAAATATCATCCTTGTTACTACTTCGCCTCCTTCTAAGTTTATATATCCATTGTGCAAATTTTAAACGAAATTCAAATAATATTTAGATTACTTTCAAATGGAACATTCATTTCACAAATATTTCAGACAAAATTTACATAATTTATATTTTATTTTTAAATATACAATTCAAATAATAAATAATATTTAATTTATAAAATATAAATAAAACTTATTTTGTATTTTTCACCCTGCATGTTTTAAGTAATATATATTTCATAGTGTTTTTAAGAAAAAATAATATTAGACTAATTTAAATATATTTTTTTAAAATTTGTTATTTTTTTGTAAATAAAATTAAAATTAATTATTAATTTTTTTATTTTTATAAATGGAATAGGAAATATTTATTAAGTTATTGTTCACTTGTCTTGCAATATCCTACATCCAATTATGCCCCATGTTTCCCTAGATACACCTTCGGAAGCACCTTTTTATTTAAAAAATTTGATTTTTTTTCAGCAAATACATCTACGGAAGCGTTAAAAAACATAGTGAACATTGAGAAAATTCAAAATATTTGAGTTCAGTGAATCTTCTTCCGTAGATGTATCTACGAAACGTGTTAAAAATATAGTGTTTCGTAGATGTACTTGTGAAACCTTCTCCTATATTATAAATCAGTGTTATTTCACTCCAAAACACCAATATTTTTAACAAAAAAAAATTAAATTATAGTACAACAAAGTAGTGCAATTTCAAGGCAATGAAATATGTACAACAAAAGAGTACATCGTATAAATCATCTAAATATCGTCAAATACATAATCAAAATAAACTTCAAAAATGTAATCAAAATATAGACATCAATAAAATCACAGGCATCACTATTGTATGTGCCGGATAACATCCTCCTCCTCATCCCTGCCTCTGGCACCGCCTCTGGGAGCAAGATTAATGCTCCCAACATGATTAAATTAAAGTTTTTACCTATAAATTAAAGTTTTTAGTTCAGTGCAAAGAGAGTTTTGGTGGATCAGAGGAGTATAGAATTTGAGTAGGCCCACTCTAGTCTATAACAACAGGATACGAATGGAAGTCTTAAGGCAGAACCGCTGCTTAGGTAATATGGCAGATCCCAGTTTCGAAGTCAACTTCTCTAAAAAGGCCAGTTGTTACGACAACCACGTGTAAGTGTAGCTAAATTTTTTATTATTATGGTTATATGTAGTTTTTATATTTATGTACTAAATAGGTTATGACATTCTATGTAAATCTACTCATGCTGTAATATTGGTGACTCTTTAATCTTAATGCTTATTTTAATTTTGCAACCTAAAACCTATTTTCATGGTGTGACCTAACACCAAGAGGTGTTTTCCATTACTAGATCCAAGATAATCACCTATTGAGTACTAAGCCTAGATATATGTATAGACTCAATGTCCACATGTATTGTAGCATGATCAGTGTAGAGTGTCTCTATTTTATGGCTATTAAGATTTAATTCTCTATTGGTTAATAGTAACATATATCATTCTATTGAGTAATACAATGATCTCACGGCGTGGAGATATGAATAAAGGTAACATGTGGTAGTATTATATGTTGAGTAGAGGAACATATTATTGACCTATGGATGTGCATGATAGATACGTAACGATGAAATCTACCCCCCAACAAACATTCTCACTGTTAACATCGAAATCTCCAACATTACTCTTTGTCATTTATTTTCCGTTATTTACTTTTTTGCTTCACATTAAACATAAAACCTTTTTCATACTTAGAATAATAGTTCACTATGATTTTGTCTTTAAAATTACATGTCTCTATGGATACGATAATTGTAAAACTTACTTTTCTTGCACATTCAACAATTACGGACATGCAAAGAAACACAACTATTTTAAAATTACATGACTAGTATTCAAATTCATGGGATTGTTTTGAGAGACTGTGAGGATGCTATGATGAGGATGTTCAGATGAATATGTGGGAATAGAGGTGACAAACGGGCATCCCCTCCCCGTTTAGGTCAGCCCCGCAACAGGCTCCAAAAAATAGGGCAGGACGGAGCGGGCTTTGTTGAGTGTGCAGGCCTAAAACCTTGCCATGCCTCGAAAAAAATGATAGTGGGGCAGAGAGGGCCTACGGGCATTATAACTTTTAAGCCTAAAAATTGAAAAAATTCATGTTAATATCCGCGCTCGTAAAAGCCTGCAATAAAGAGGACATGGCAAAACAGGCAAATTAGAACGTGAGGACCTAAAATTTTGGCTCGCCCCACAAAAAATGGGGGGAAAAATGGACATGCCCGACGGGCTAAGCCCATTTTGTCACTACTATATGTGAGATGGTGTCATGATTGAAGGAATTCAATATTGGTACTTAAGTTGGAAGTGGTTAGAGAGCACCTTTGCAAAATTATAAGTTTTAACATTATTTCTGCATGGGTTAACTTTTATGAAAACCAACCGAATTTTTTCATTTTGAAGGTTTGGATTTATAAATTTTGATTCAATTTCTTCATGAAGTTTTATAATTGGTTTGTTGTTTCCAAAACCCAAGAGAAATGTATAAATTAGAAAGTCACATTTTATTAAAGAGTTGATTGTTTACTTTTTCATTTTTTTCATGTATCTTTGATTTTTTTTTTAATAAGCAATTGATTGAAAGTTCGCACTAGTGGTGCAACCCTTACAAACACACGAGACACTAGATAAGTTGCATTTTAATCGTTCTTAGAATTTCATTTTATTGTTTATTCTAGTACTTTCATTCCATTTTCGTTCTATTTAAATTTTGTTTCCTTGTTTTCTTTGTGTTTTAGGAGTTTTGAAGGTGAAAATTCATGATCAAGTGGATAGATGTTGAAGTAGAAAAGATACAAGAAGATGTTTGAAAACTACAGAGGAGAGCAGAGGAAGTTGCACAAAACAAGGGGGGCATTATCGTCTGACCATAATGGCTATTATGAGTGTAATTGCCGCAACGACCTTTGGATTTTCAATGTCTTGTTGTTTCATTTATGGCCCTTCCACTTATCAGACATTTACATTCTGATTTTAAGCATCTCTAATTGCGAATTATGGCTATTTTATTTGGTTCAGGGATATAAAACACCATATGACCTCAGATTACACTTACTGCAATTTTACTTTAATGCATTTTACGTTCTTGCACAAAGTCTTATAGTAGAAAGGTAAATAAAAGTTTACATGAGTGAGTGATAGGCGGAAATCATAGTCTTAAATCTATTTTTATTAAATTAAAATGAATCAAAATTACTTCAAAACCAAATTAATAATTGTTTTAGTTAATGAACAAAATATAAATTCGGTACTCCAAATAATGCTTAACGAAACAATACGTTATTACTACTCTCGTAGAATTAAACGTTTTAAATGTTGGAACATATAAATCAAATTAAGGTTTTAACAATGGAGAAAATGAACAATTGAAAAAGATGAAGATTAAAGAAATTGAGAGAAAATAAGAGAGAGAGAGAGAGAGAGAGAGAGAGAGAGAGAGAGAGAGAGAGAGAGAGAGAGAGAGAGAGAGAGAGAGAGAGAGAGAGAGAGAGAGAGAGAGAGAGAGAGAGAGAGAGAGGAGAGAGAGAGAGAGAGAGAGAGAGAGAGAGAGAGAGAGAGAGAGAGAGAGAGAGAGTGGACAAATTGACATTAACCACAATAGGAGTAGTTAGCCCCTTTTATAGTACAAGATACAAAGTGATTGGAACTAATAAAACACCCAAAATAGAAACAGAAAAAACAGTTAAGCTTTAGTATAATCGGTTACGGCAAACAGCGTAACCGATTACGCTACTACAATAACATCAGTAACTCTGTTTCACGAGTTCGTAACTGGTTACGGCAAACAGTGTAACCGGTTACGCCAACTGAAATGATAAAAAATAGTAGTTTCAACATTAAACCAAATAATCTTTTTGAGTATCTTTGCGATATCATTCGCAATTAATTAATTTGTTGCTGAATTTTTGTTCTATTATTATTCGTAAAATTATTTTTCGTAAGAATTGGAGTATCTCTTATTTTTTTACTTATTAATTATAATAATCTCTTCAATTATATAAAAAAATAAAGATATCGGGATAAACAAACATAAAAGACTTTAAAGACTTAAAAACAGCACCCAACGACTACCAAGCAACACACTTGCAAACTCATCAAAAAGATTTACCTAAACTCTCTAAGACCATCTCCAATGGTAGTTCCTTCTAATAAGTTCTCCACCTAGACATGCCACATCATAGTACCATTGCATTGCAATGCAACTATGAAAAAATTGTGGTACCCAATCAAATTAGTTTATGAGGTAAAGTTGTGGGCCCAATAATAACTTTTTAGAATTATACAATTAAAATAAAAATTATAAAAATTATTTTAAGATGATGTGGCTAGTGGGACCCATAAAGAACCCAAAAATGGGTTACACCATTGGAGATGCTCTAAATAAATAGAAGGATGAGTCTGTCGTTGATTAATGTCATAAATAAAGTTTTCTTTTTGTGCTTAAGTCATAGTCATGATGTTAACTTAATATATTTTTTAGCAAAAGATCAACAGGAAGATTGGTTTGTTCACCAATAAAAGACATTATTCATTTAGGCTATGTTGGGAGTTTGGAAGGGCTTTCAAAAATGAAATTTTAAAAAATATAGAAAAATATTTGATATTTTTTGAAAAAATGATTTTGTTTAGAATGATAAAAGAGTCATTATCATTACTAAATTTTTAATTTTCAGAATACTATAACAACCTAAAAGATATTGAAAATTTCTTTACCCACCTTCCTACTTTCTTGGTCACCTCTGGTGAAAAACCCAAAATACCCCTAACTTCGGAAATGCATTTCTGAAATTCTTTTTTTTTTCTTCAAAATTTGTCTTATTTCGGAATTGCACTTCCGAAAACACGAAAAAAAAGTGTTTTCGGAGATGCATTTTCGAAAACACCCCTTTTTTGGTTTTCGGAGATGCATTTCCAAAAACACCCCTTTTGGGAGAGGGGTGTCTTTGGAGATACATATCCGAAATATTCCAAGATCAAATTGGTCTTGGAATGTTTCGGATATACACTTCCGAAAGAATTCAATAATTACTAAAAATTAAAATCAAGGTAAATCAATACAATTAATAGGTATAAAATCAAGGTGAATCAATAAAATGAAGGTGAATCAATAAAATCAAGATGAATCAAAATTTCCTAAACAATTTTAAAATTAAAAATTATTTTACTAACTTATATAAATCAAAAACATTTTAATTTCATAAGTTAAATTTTAATTATATATAATTAAAGATAAAATTTATTCATTAAATAAAGACAAAATCATTTTTTAATTTTTTTAAACTAAATAAAAAATTATAACTCATTTTTAATTATGAATCAAAATAGAAATATATAAATATATAATAATAATTATTAATTTTGTAAGTGAAATATATAATATATAAATATATAATAATTATTATATAAATATATAAATATATAATAATTGTTATAAATTAAAACACTCATTTTTTTAATTTTTATAATTATTATATAACTATATTTATAATTAATATATAATAATTATTATATAAATATATAAATATATAATAATTTTTATAAATATATAATAATTATTATAATTATTATATAAATATATAAATATATAAATCAAAACACTCATTTTTTTAATTTTTTTTGTAAATATATAAACATATAATAATTATTATAAATATATAAATATATAAATAAAAAATTATAACTCATTTTGTAGGTGAAATTATTTTTATTTTTTTAATTAAAATTATTTTAAGAGTGAAGGTCCATTTTAGTTCCTAACAAAAACTGCAGAGGCCAAATTAGTTCCTGGGAAAATAAAAGTCCCGATTAAATCCCTTATAAAATTTAACCGAGCCATGTTAGTCCCTATACTAATATTTTTTTCAAACCGGTTTTTTTTCTTACTTTTGAACCGTGACTTGACTACCAGTGAAGACCCATTTTAGTCCGTCACAAAAAAAGAGAGTCCAAATTAGTCCCTGAGAAAAAAAGGTCTCTTTTTAATCCCTTACAAAAATTAATCAAGCCATGTTAGTCCCTCTTTTAGTATTTTTTTTCAAATCGATTTTTCTTATTTATAAACTGTGACTGTAGTCATATTTTACGACTGTTGATTTAAAATTATTTGTGAAGGGATTGTAGATATTTTATCGCGATACCACAACATTGTTTTCTTTGTTGGGTTTATTATCAGACTTATGAGTGGGTGACTATGGTTTTTCTTGTTATGTATTCTTGTGTATTAGGTGTTGTTATTGTTTCAGTTGTTAATGATCTTTTAGGAATGTTTAGTTATGCTACTGGAGTGATTTAGAATAATTTTTTACTTTTGTAAATAATACTTGTGGCGACAATAATACACATGGTATGTCAGAAGAAAATTGGTTGAAAGATCAGAATCTGATGACTCAAATCCTAAATGATAAGATTATGATGTCTCACAACTAGGTAACTTAGCTTCTGGTGGAAACTCAGGCTCTGAAGATCATGTGCAAAGGAACTCAACCTTTGACACGTACTCAATTTCTGAATGCAGGTTTATCTTCTCAAGTCCAATCACGGTTTAAAAATAGGAAAAAAATTATTTGAAAAAATATTAAAAGAGGGACTAACATGGCTCAGTTAAATTTTAAATTTCATATCGGATTAAATAGGGACTGATTTGGACTCTCCCTTTTATGTGAGGGACTAAAATGGGTCTTCACTAGCAGTCCAGTCATAGTTCAAAAGTAAGAAAAAAACTGATTTGAAAAAAATATTACTAGAGGGACTAATATGGCTCGGTTAAATTTTGTAAGGGACTTAATATGGCTCGGTTAAATTTTGTAAGGGACTTAATAGAGACTTTTTTTTTCTCAGGGACTAATATGACCTCTGCAGTTTTTGTGAGGGACTAAAATGGGTCTTCACTCTTATTTTAAATTTTAAAATATGAATCAGAATAGAAATATATAATAATTATTATTCATAACTCATAAATTATATCAAAATATATAATTATTATTATTACTCATTACTCATAAATTATATCAAAATTATGATATCTGAATTAATTAATATCCTACAATTTTTTAATTGTTGGGATTTTTTTTTTTCGGAGATGCATCTCCGAATTAATCAAAATCCCAATTTTTGGGATTTTTTCGGAAGTGCACTTCTGAAATCTGGAAAAATTTAGAAAAAAAATATATCGGAAATACATTTCCGAAGCAGGGGTAAAGTGGGGTTTTCGCTGGGGGTGACCCCCATTGGAAGGTGGGTAAAGAAAAAACCAAGATATTTAGAAAATTTATGTAAGCCCTTCAAAACCCCTCAAAATCCTCCTTCAATACAATTTTTGAGTTCCTCCGTTTTATGGGGTTTTTGGGGTTACGAGTAAACTCAAACCCTCAAAAACCCTCATACCCAAAATCTTTTTATCCTTTTCACCCAATTTTTCTTATTTTTTAAAGCTCTCTCATCCATTTCCCTCCAAACTCCCAAACTTAACCTAAGGTCGCAATTGATAAAGGAAATATCAACATCTAAATATTTGTGGCCCTCTCTCATTCCACATTCTTGAATTCTATTCCCACAAATTTCTTACCATTATTGAAGGAGTTGTTTTAGGCGGTTTTGTAACTTTCATGTAAGACTATCTTATGGGTACATTTATAAAGATTATTTGGTAAAGAATTTAGTGATAACATATAAATTATTTGACAGCAAATCAATTTATAAAAATAATGTATAAGTTACTTTTTTATTTTACGAGAATATTGCATAACTTAGATATGGCAAATAAAATCACTAGTAAATATTGCATCGTTTAATAAAATATAAAACAACACTAATTTTAACATACGAGTTGATAAGCTATAGAACTAATAATCATGTCGGCAACAATGTTCACAAATTGCAAGTAATTTGTCTAAATCTTTGTTAACATTAAATGTTGAGTGCTCCAAATTTGTATCCATAGAAAAAAACCAAGAAACACTATATCCATACATATCATTAAATTTGCGAAAAATAGAAAAATTCTAATAAGTGGATGACTATCATTATCGTGGGAATGCAATTTCAACATCAGTAGTTTTTAAGATAAATTGAATACACAAAATAAGTTCACTATTACATAAAAGTCGTTTTATAACAGTTGAAAAATCTTATCGTTTCGCTTGATCAACCGTTCTGAAATAAAGGTGGTTGTAAGTATAATGTTTTTTACCGCGATCGTGTGACCGTAATTATAATTAGGAAGTGTGTTATTTTTCATAACGGTTATTTTGAACAACCGTTGTGATATTCTCAACGCATAACATTTAACAATGGTTGACCGTTGTGATATATACACTGAGTTTATTATAAATTATTTTGAATGCTTATTTCGTCAATACTCACTAAACATATAACTTTTCAATTTGATCTAGAAAATTATAATATGACAAATTTAATTATATTAGAAGAACAAGTTACACTGTTCAATGCTTAACAAGAATTCTTCAGCTCATTATCCGCATTTTGTTCTTTAACAGTTAGATTTTGTTTCAATACTCCTAGTTCTTCAACCTCCTCTTTCTTTATTTATAATTCATTTTGCATAATATATTTTACTTTGTAAACAAAATTAGAAGTGGGAAAGGGGCGATTGAAGAATTAGAAGCATTAAACCAAGTTCTAACCGTTAAAGAGCAAAATACAAACAATAGACTGAAAAATTCTTGTCTAGTAACGGTGTGACTTGTTTAATTTCTAATAAAACTTTATAGCATTATTATAATTTTCTAATGCAATATGAAAAGTTATATCTACGATAAGGAGTTCAAAAAACACTCAAACCACATAAGATATAATAAACTCATGTTCTAAACACACCTTAACAACAACATTCATCAACAACAAACCTTAAACAACATACAAGATACAACAAACAACTTTTAATAACAACAATAAATCACCAACAACATAACATAAACTACATACAACATACAACTTTTATTATTAACAACAACAACATATCAACTCATAAAATGTTTCCGCAACGTACCTGTCTCAGACGAACTTGAAAAATAACCATTTTTAAGATTTGAAACATAAACTACTATGAAGACGAACATGAAATGTAAAGATTTTCTAAGATTTGATGCAATAAATATAAACTTTTGAAGAAGATGAGTTTGCTAATGACTTTGGAGTTTTCATTTTGTGTGGTTGTGAAGAAAGGTTGTTGAAATATTAATGGAGATAAGGATATATGAGAGAGACGAGTGAGAGATGTTAGGATTTTATTTTGAGAGTGACGACTGTGATGTATTGAAGCGAGGGATAATTTTGTTTATATATAAGTATGCAACACCGCTTTCACCATGGTTGATAAAAAAACCGTGAAAAGGGATAGCATATTACACCACGGTTGATTATATGAGTCGTGATAATATATAAAGACAAGCTAATTTTGTAATGAAAAAATAGAAAATGGTTGGCGGTAAGATTCGAACCCTTACACTCCAGATATATTTCACCATGGTTTTTGACTACAAGTCTATGACCATAGTAAAATTTCTTTTATTAAATATAAAAAAATCATCTAAAAAAGTTATTAGCACAGTTGTAACACCCCATATTTTATATTTATTAATTAATTGAATTTTAATTTAATTAATTGGATTTATGTAATTGTGCAGTGACTAAAATAATAAAATTGGAATATGTAGTAATGGGCCAGTGTTGTAGTTAGTGAGAAAGGGGGTGCAAGAAATAAGGCCTTTACTAAAGCTATTTGTGTTTTTCATAAAACAAGAGTTTGGGAAGAAGAGAAACACAAGTGCATTTGGGAGAACGCAGAGAACGTGAAAGTGCGACAGAGGAGAAGAAGAGGAAGAGAGCTTCAAGGATCCCAAACTCTAAGGTAAGGGGGGACTCTTCCGGTTAACCTCTATTATCGGGTCGTAGGCGTTAGGATTGAAATCGTATACTATTGATTCGATAGAGAATATGTTCTAGGTTGGGATTTTGGTATTTAGGTTCAATTTTGTGAACTTTGTGTGATTACTTGTTGGTAGTGATTATTGATGTTAAAAGTGTTGTTTGGTTGATGATATAACTCATATTTCATGTGAAATCCCTCTGTTTTTCGTATACAATCGTATTGGTTCGATTGGGGGATGTTTGGGGGGATTCAAGGTGCTGAAAACTGGTTTTTGGGTTGCAGGTACGAGGTAATCGGTTACCGAAAGGGGTGTAATCGATTACCCATAGTAAAAACAGCAAATATGGGATTTTGAACTTCAGTAACCGATTACTGGTGTTTGGGTAATCGGTTACCGCTGTACGTTTTTGAAAAATACTTGTTTTTATAAAACTCATAACTTTTGATCCGTAAGTCCGTTTTGGGTGCCGTTCGAAGCGCTAGAAAGCTAACGGAATGCTCTTTATGATTAAAATAAACTAATTAGCACTAGATAATTTAATTATTATTTTATTTGAAAATTAAATGTAATTGTATCTGTGTATGCCATGGATTAATGTTATTTAAGAATAACATGTATGGAGATTGTGTATTATGTGCTAATTGTGATACATAGAATTGATGAATGATAATTTCTATGTATTGTTGTGATTGTTACATGATGAATGTATGTTATACCAATGGTGGATAATTTAATGTGTTGAATTGTGATGGATGTGTTAGACGTAGTATTATGATGATGTAAATCTCATGTTGTCGTTGTGTGGATTTGATGTACTTGGTACATAATTGTGGAATGTATTATTGTTGTATGCATTGTGTGATGAGTCGAGATATGATAATGTTTTTCATATGATTGAAGTGGCAATGTTGTGATAAAATGATTATAATGTTGATAATGTGATCATGTGGTGATTGTTTTGATGTCTAATGATGTTATTGTGATTGAATGATGCATATATATAAACATACTTTGATGATGATGATGATGATGAAATGAGTATTTGAAGATGTTACTCATTAGACTTGAGGATGTTATAAGTATGTTCATGTATGTTTGCATTCATTCATGTTCATTGATGATACTGTATCCATAAGGGTGTGTTGGATCAGTGAAGGGCATGATTCCCATTGTGTGGAATCTGTGCTGGCAGGACCGTATCTTGATGATGTTGGATCGGTCATGGGTTATTCCCATTTGATGATGTTGGTACCACATGCATAGTGTCAGTTGCATTCATATGCATGATTTTATAACATGATTGGATGTTTTCCAGTGTTATAAATATTGATGATGTGTTGGTTGTTTATGATGAAACTTGCCTAAATATATGTTGATGTTGGGTGAATATTATACTGTTGATGTTCTATCGTTTATGAACTGATAACATTGTTTAATTGTGAATGAGACTCACCCTTACTGTTGATCATTTTCAGATTGAGGATAGCGGCTGTTCGACTCGCTGAGGATTAGCTCATGAGTCAGTTGTTTAGTTAGCGTCAGGTGTCATGCTCTGATATTTGTAACACTGGGGACGCGATGTTTAGAGTTTATGTTTTATAACTCTAGTTATGTTTTAATGTTTGAAGGATTAGTTTGAAAGATATTAAACTTAATCTGTTTGATTTAATTCCGTTGTGTTGACATGAATTGTTTTAATTAATGAGAATTGCCTCAGTGAATGCATGACATGACTGAACGATGTTTTTAATTTATTTTGAATTGTGGCACCCTTATTTCATGTACTCTGAATAAACTTGTTTAATTTGCCGTGGGGTTTAGAAGGGTGTTACAATAGTTATCAGATAAACCATTGTAATATATTGTTAGGAAATGTCTATTTTATAGTAGTGATTGTCTTTCGAAAAATTATAGTAATTTTTTTATTACCAATAAAAGTTAAGAAAATATGCTCCTTAATTTTTAAATAAATGTATTTTCAAAGATTGCGCGTTGATTAAAATCTAATATGTTTATAAAATTAAACTTATAAGTTATTGCTATGAACTTAATCAACATATACTTCATGCTTAATCAACACATATACTTCAAAAACGACTAACTAAACATAGTAATAAATCTTTCTCAAAATCTACTTTAAACACTAATCATTCAGGTTTAGAACTCTAGCCAAATCAATCTTTGAAGCTGATTTAATAATCAATTTTTTTAAAAAAAAATACAAAATAAACTACTATTTCAAAAAAATTAAATTAATCATCTAACTATGTTTGAGAGTGTTTTCACGTATGCGTCATACCACAAGTTGTCTCCTATTTTTATATAAATGTTTTCAGTTACATGCGGATTTAGTGTTACCTGCGAATTTACATGCGAATTTATCAATAGAGTTATTTAATGTTTGTTTATAAAATTAAACTTATAAGTTATTGCTATGAACTTAATCAACACATACTTCATGCCTTAATCAACACATATACTTCAAAAACGACTAACTAAACATAGTAATAAATCTTTCTCAAAATCTACTTTAAACACTAATGATTCACGTTTAGAACTCTAGCCAAATCGGGAAGATGATGTCGAGGAATCTATTGAGATGTTGGAAAGGAAGAAAAGGGCGTCTAAAGATATTTGATTGAATTTGAAAATTAAAGAAAATATGTTAATTCAAAAGTCAAGATTGAAGTGGTTAAATGACGGAGATGCAAATAGTAAGTTTTTTCATGGGGTGATGAAAGCTAGAAGGACACGAAATTTTATTGGCTCGATTGTGAAAGGAGGTGAAATTATTAACTCGGTGACGGAAATAAAGGAAGAAGTGAAGAATCATTTTGAGAAGAAATTTGTAGATGATCGTAGGATGAGGCCAGTCCTAGACGATATCTCTTTTGATACTTTTGAAGAGGAGGATAAGTTATTTCTTGAGAAACCGTTTGAGGAAGCCGAAATAAAGGCGGCTATTTGGGATTGTGATGGGTTGAAAAGTCTGGGGCCCGATGGTTATTCTTTCTTTTTCATAAAGAGGTGTTGGGATTTTATGAAAGTAGAATTCATCAATTGTTTTAAGTGCTTTCATAGGGAAGCTTTGTTATCTAAAGCGATCACTTCTTCTTTTCTTACCTTGATTCCGAAATCTTCCAACCCTTTGAGTTTGGATGAGTATAGACCAATTTGTTTGGTTGGGTGCATTTACAAAGCCATATCCAAACTTTTGGCGTCGAGATTGAAGAAGGTTTTAGGGACATTAGTTTCGAAGTGTCAAAGCGCTTTTGTTCCGGGTAGGCAACTTTTAGATGGTGTTATGGTTGCTAATGAGGTGGTGGATTTGGCGAAGAGAGATGGAATTGGGTGTTTACTTTTTAAAGTGGACTTTGAGAAAGCATATGATAAAGTGTCTTGGGATTTCCTTAGATATTTGTTAATAAGAATGGGTTTTGGGGATATTTGGTTAAAGTGGATGGAGGCATTGATTTTTTCAAGCAAGATGTCGGTTCTCGTGAATGGTAGTCCTACGACGGAATTCGAGGTGAAAAAAGGGTTAAGACAAGGTGATCCGATTTCGCCTTTCCTCTTTGTTATTGTTGCGGAGGGATTGAGGCGTTTGGTGGCTAAGGCGGTGGAGACGGGTGATTATGTTGGTTTCAATTTGAGGAGATCTTGTTCGGTGGATATTCTACAATTCGTCGACGATACTTTACTTTTAGGGGAGGGAACTTGGAAACAAATATGGTCGATCAAGGAAATATTGAGAGGGTTTGAATTAGTTTCCGGTCTTGGGATAAATTATCAAAAAAGCAAGCTTATTGGAATTAATGTGAATAATCACTTTTTGGATTGTGCTTCTCATTTTTTGTCTTGTAGGAGGGAGGATAGCAACTTCACTTTCCTTGGTATTCCTATTGGTATCAATCCTAGGAGGATTGCTTCGTGGAGCGGTATTCTTAGCAAAATTAAGTCAAGGCTTTTGGATTGGAAAGCTCGTTTATTATCTTTTGGAGGTAGATTAACTCTTCTCAAATCGGTACTTAGTAGTCTAGCCATTTTCATGTTATCTTTTTATAAGGCTCCAAAGAAAATTATTAAGGAAATAACAAGGGTGCAAAGCAAGTTTCTTTGGGGAGGTGGGGGAGAAAGTAAGAAAATTCATTGGGTGAGTTGGAAGAATTGTTGCTTACCCATAGATAGAGGAGGTCTTGGGTTAAGGCGTATTAGGGAATTTAATTTGGCTCTCCTTAAAAAGTGGAGGTGGAGGATCATAGGAGGATCGGAGGAGTTATGGTACGGTGTTTTGAAAGCAAGGTACGGAGATATTAACCTTCAAGTTGTGGAAGTGGCTAAGTCGGATTATAATAAGAGTTCAAAATCCTTTTGGTGGCAGGATATTTTGGAGTTAGACCATGATTTCAAAGAGAGTGCTTTTGTAAACATGTGTAGATTTAAGGTGGGAGATGGATTCCACATTTCTTTTTGGCATTCTTGTTGGTTAAATGATTGTTCTTTAAAGGAAGCTTTTCCGGTAGCTTATTTTTATTCGGAATTGAAGTTTGTTTCTATTGCTTGTATGGGTGGATGGGAGAATAATGTGTGGAAGTAGGGAGATTTAGGGGTTAGGGGAGGAGGTTTTCCGGGATTGGAGGAAGAGATGCGGCGGCTTTTA
Source organism: Vicia villosa (assembly GCF_029867415.1). Classification (NCBI taxonomy): domain Eukaryota; kingdom Viridiplantae; phylum Streptophyta; class Magnoliopsida; order Fabales; family Fabaceae; genus Vicia; species Vicia villosa. Next base: position 96,937,009 of record NC_081186.1, on the reverse strand, counting down.
GTGGTGTTGGAGGGGGCGCGGTTGGATTGGGGTCAAAGCGGGGAGAGGGATACGGTACGGTGGGAGGGAGAACCGGATGGCATTTTTTCGGTTCGGAGTTGTTACGGTGTGTATGATAAATATCACATTCCTTTTGGCCCAAGGGTGGAATATTCAGAAGCTTTTTCTCTTCTTTGGAACAATTTGGTTCCTCAAAAAATAAAAAGTTTCGGTTGGAGGTGCTTTATTAATAGATTGCCAACCAAGGATCTTCTCGCTCAAAGAGGTATTTCTTTTTCAAACTCTACTTTGTGTGTTTTTTGCGAGAACGATCAAGAATCTTTGCCTCATCTTCTTCTTTCTTGCCGGGCTTCTAATTTAATTTGGAGGGATATGGCCTCATGGATTGGGTTCGATATAGGAGGGGAGGTATCTTTGCTTGAGAGCTACATGAGATGGTTTAGATTTTGTAAATCAAAGAGGGTGAAAAAAGGAAGAGAAGGTGTTATGTGGTTGGCGATAGTGTGGTCAATATGGAATGTTAGGAATAGTATCATTTTTAGAGGAGAGGATTGGAATATACTCGACATGGTTTGGAACATTAAGATCCTATTGTGGCGTTGGTCTTTTATCGGAAATATTAATCGGACCAAATACAATTTATATGAGTTCAACAAATATCCTATGTTGTATCTCTCTTAAGTGAATTTGGTGCTTAATCTTTCCGGTTTTTGGGATTGTACGTTTTGTTGTAAGCTTGTAAGAACTTTTGGTTCTTATTATTAATAATATCTTGATTATTAAAAAAAAAATCATTGAAGCTGATTTATTAATCAATTTAAAAAAAAATACAAAATAAACTAATATTTCAAAAAAATTAAATTAATCATCTAACTATGTTGTAGAGTGTTTTCACGTATGCGTCATCCCACAAGCTGTCTCCTATTTTTATATAAATGTTTTTAGTTACATGCGGATTTAGTGTTACCTGCGAATTCACATGCGAATTTATCAATAGAATTATTTAATGTTTAGTCTGTAGGTAAATCCAGAAGTAACACCAAATCCGCAAGTAAATCTGTAAATAACTGAAAAAATTTTAAAAAAAATAAAAGGCGCTTATGTGAAAAACACCTCAAACATGGTAAGATGCATAATTTTTTTGAAATATTAGTTTGTTTTTTATTTTTTATTTATTTTAAATTTGGTTATTATGAATGATGTGTATGCATTTTTTATTTATTTAAAGTATATTATGAATGATGTGTAGATTATTTGGAATGCAGCTCCACTAGGCAGCACGAGATATCTAGTGTTGACTATAAGTACTATGATTTCAAAACTGTCTCTTTCAGCTAATAGCAAGTAGACAAGATTGAATCAATACATATTAGCTCCATCCCAACTACCAACTATAACTTCCGTATTGATTCTTCCTTCCTTCCATTATAAATAGACTACACTTTCTTACTATTATTTTCATCCTTCACTAACAAATATCACATATCAATCAACTTGAGTTGAGTACAATGGATTCCAAAAACGCATTCCTCATCCTTGGTCTATTGGCCATGGTTCTTCTTATTTCCTCAGAAGTGTCAGCTAGGGACTTAACCGAGACTTCAACTAATACCAAAGATGGTAAATTATGTTTTTTTATTTTAGTCTCCAAAATATGAGTACATATGCTATTTATAATGTTAAAGATTTATGAAAACAAGTAGATATCTATACCAATAATGTAAAACTAATTTAATAATCAAATTCACACAATATTTTATATGCAGAGGTTGTGGAAAAGTCAAATGAATTAAATGATGCCAAATATTACGGTGGAGGCTACAACCATGGCGGCGGCAGCGGTTACAATGGTGGCGGAGGAGGCTACAACCACGGTGGTGGTGGTTATAATGGTGGTGGAGGAGGCTACAACCATGGTGGTGGTGGATACAATGGAGGTGGAGGAGGATACAACCATGGAGGTGGTGGATACAATGGTGGCGGAGGAGGATACAACCATGGAGGTGGTGGTTACAATGGTGGCGGAGGAGGATACAACCATGGCGGTGGTGGTGGTTATGGAGGTGGACATGGTGGTAGTTCCGACAATGGTAACTGATTATATAATCATGCATGGACGTACTATGTATAATAAAAGAGGTATAGAGTCATGAATCTTTTGAGGTTATGTATTATCTATCTTCTCACTATATAGTATAGATATGTCCCTATGTTTATGTGAAGATGAGTTTGATTTCGAACCAAAGTGCTGAATGTGTAATCAATCATGTGTGTAATAAATCAAATATCATCCTTGTTACTACTTCGCCTCCTTCTAAGTTTATATATCCATTGTGCAAAGTTTAAACTAAATTCAAATAATATTTATATTACTTTCAAATGGAACATTCATTTCACAAATATTTCAGACAAAATTTAAATAATTTTTATTTTGATTTTCAAATATACAATTCAAAAAATATATAATATTTAACATATAAAATATAAATAAAATTTATTTTCTATTTTTCACCCATGTTTTAAGTAATACATATTTCATAATGTTTTTAAGCAAAATAATATTAGACTAATTTAAATATATTTTTAAAAATTGTCATAGTATTGTAAATAAAATTAAAATTAATAATAAATTTTTTTTATTTTTATAAATGAAATAGTAAATATTTATTTAGTTATTGTTCAGTTGTCTTGCAATATCCTACATCCTTATATAAATATAAGTTTGCACAACAAGTCCAAACTAAATCCCGCACAAAGATGAATCTACTTGCCACTTTAAAGTTGATCATGTCACCTCCATAAGTGGGATAATATCATGAAAATATGTTTTTAATAAATAAAAAAAAAGTTAGGTGTAATGCATCTTTTGATCTTTTAATTTAATTTAAGACTTCATTTTGATTTTTATTTAATAAATGTTGTGGTTTAGTCCTTCAAAAAACTATTCGATCTGATAGTCAAGTTAGTCCATTATATTAACTTTTAACCTTAAATATCATAGGTGAAATAATATTATTGAATATCCACCATACACATTATTATTTTTAAATTTTAACCATTTCATCTTTTAAAAAAATATCATACGGTTGGAAATTTATAATTTAATGAATGTAATGACTTATCAACACATAATATTTTTTATATAACTTCATATTCCTCCCTTGTCTCCTTCATCATCACATTCATCAAAATTCATCTAATACCTAAAAAAAATTAAAATTAAATTCAAAAAAATTTAACTTATATTTTATCCAATAATTAAATCTCTAATATTTTTAAAAACGCTCCAGGAACACCTGCTAAATTTTTCCTATATATTTCAGAAGATATCCTACTTTGGATTTTATCCAATTAAAACCTTTTCAGCATTATTCATAAACATCTCCATTATGCGACAAAGTGACAAAGCTGGAAGATACACTTACTTAGTTTACGCCCGGGTGTATGGACAGCCACAAAAACACTGAAGCTTCCATTAAAAACCTTGAAATACAGTTGGGCCAACTAGTCAAACAGTTCTGAAATCTTCCAAGTAACACATTCCGTGCAAATACAAAGAATAATCCAAAGGAAAACAACAATATTGTTGTCAAGGTTGATAAGAATGCTAAATCTAAGCAAGTATGAGCAGAAGATCCTAAAAAAAGAAGTGCATGATGAAGCCATCCAGCAAAATTTGAAGGACCTACCCAAGAAGGAAACTGACCCTAGAATAGTAGTATTGCATGTCTCTATATGTAACATGGAAATTGGCAATGTACTTGTTGATTTAGGAGCAAGTGACAATATTATGCCACTTTCTGTGGTAGCTAGAATTGGGCATCTGCAAGTAAAGCCATATGCAAGAGATCTGGAAATGGTAGATAAAACATGCAGGAAACTGGTGGGAGCAATTAAAGATGTACTGATATTGGTTGATACCTACTCATTTCATGTAGACTTTGTGATACGTGATGTCAAGGAAGACCCAAAAATTAATGTCATCTTGGGAAAACCTTTCATGAAAACTATGAGAATGCTCGTGGATATGGACAAAGAAGAATTCAAAGTCAGATTAAACATTATGAGATAAATTACAAGCTAATTGGTGTCACGTGACACCAATCACTGTAAAGCTACTGACGTTAAGCAAGCACTTGTTGGAAGACAACCCAATTTTAGTGGCCTCTTAAAATTGGCTCATGAATATCAAATTTTGAGCAAAGTATGGCTAGGTGGCAACATCAAGCGCAAGTACTTCATGGTGAAGTCAGGGTTAGCACGCTAGTCAAAGGGGTAGTGCGAGATATGAGAAAAGACATTCAATGACACAAGGAAGACATGAATGGTTAGAGTGTCACAATAAGATAGACGCGTTGGACGGAAGAACAATGCGCCCAACGAGAGCCTCCGAATTTTACCTATAAATTAAAGTTTTTAGTTCAGTGCAAAAAGAGTTTTAGTGGATCAGAGGAGTATAGAATTGGAGTAAATCCACTCTAGTCTATAACAAGAGGATACAAATGGAAGTCATAAGGCAGAATTGCTGCTTAGGTAATATGGCAGATCCCAGTTTCAAAGTCAACTTCTCTAAAAAGGCTAGTTGTTACGACAACCACGTGTAACCGTAGCTAAAATTTCTATTGTTATGGTTATATGTAGTCATTATATTTATGTACTAAATAGGTTATGACATTCTATGTAAATCTACTCATGCTGTGATATTGATGACTCTTTAATCTTAATACGTATTTTAGTTTTGCAACCTAAAACTTATTTTCATGGTGTGACCTGACACCGAGAGGTCCTTTCCATTACTAGATCCAAGATAATCACCTATTGAAGTTGGTTTGTCTAAGAGCTGTAATAAGTTGTTTTGTACTTCTCTGAGATAAAAGTGCTATGTATCTGTTTATGAGTTGTTTATATGAAGTAAATGTGATATCCTAAATGCTTGTTGATAGTTTTTAAAATACTCTGATTTCTCGCATGATATTTTTGGGTAAAATTTGGGGTGTTACAACGACAACCACTTGTAAGCGTAGCTAAAATTCCATTGTAATGGTTTCATGTAGTCATTATATTTATGTACTAAATAGGTTATGTCATTCAATGTAAATCAACTCATGCTCTAATATTGGTGACTCTTTAATCTTAACGCTTATTTTAATTTTGGAATCTACAACCTATTTTCATGGTGTGACCTGACATCGAAAGATGCTTTCCATTTCTGGATCCAAGATAATCACCTATTGAGTACTAATCTTACACATATGTATTGACTCAATGTCCACACGTATTGTAGCAGGATCATTGTAGAGTCTCGCTACTTTATGACTATTAAAATTTAATGGTCTATTGGTTAATAGTAATTATATCGTTCTATTGAGAAATACGCTCATCTCACGGCGTGGAGATCGAAATGAGATACGAATAAGGGTAATATGTGGTAGTATTATACACTAAGTAGAGGAACATATAATTGACCTATAGATTTCCATGAGAGATATGTAATGGTGAAATCTACCCCCAACAAGCATTCTCACTATTAACATCGAAATCTTCAACATGACTCTTTGTCATTTATTTTCCATTATTTACTTTTTCGCTTCACATTAAAAATAAAGCCTTTTTCACACTTAAAATAATATATCACTATTATTTTGTCTTTAAAATTACCTGTGTCTATAGATACGATAATTGCAAATCTTACTTTTGTTGCACATGCAACAATTATGGACATGCAAAGAAACACAACTATTTTAAAATTACATGACTAGTATTCAAATTCATGGGATAATTTTGAGAGACTGTAAGGATGCAATGATGAGGATGTTAAGATGAATATGTTTGAATAGGGGTGGCCAAAAGGCATGCCCTCCCTATTTAGGTCAGGCCTACAACAGCCCGTAAAAATAGGCATGGCGGAGCGGGCTTTGTTGAGGGAGCAGGCCTAAAATCTTGCTATGCCTAAAAAAAAAATGATTGCAGGGCAGAGGGGACCAACGGGCATTGTAGCTTTTAAGCCTTAAAATTGAAAAAATCTATGTTAATGTCTGCGCCCGTAATAACCTGCAATAAAGATAAAAGTGCGAAACGTACATATTAGAGCGTGAGGGCCTAAATTTTGGCTCGTCCAAAAAAAAGAAGGTAAAATGGGCATGCCCGACGGACTGGGACCGTTTTGTCACTACAATTTTTGAGATGGTGTCATGATAGAAGGAATTCAATATTGGTACTTACGTTGGAAGTGGTTATGGGCAAGTTTGTTATAAGTTTTAGCATTATATCTGCATGAGTTAACTTTTATGAAAAAAAAATCATTTTGGAGGTTTGGATCAATAAATTTTGATTCAATTTCTTCATGAAGTTTTATAATTGGTTTGTTCTTTCCAAAACTCAACAGAAATGTAAAAACTAGAAAGTCACATTTTTTTTAAAGAGTTATTTGTTTACTTTTTCATTTTTTCATGTATCTTTGATAAGTTGCATTTTAATCGTTCTTTGGATTTGATTTTATTATTTATTCTAGTACTTTCATTCCATTTTTGTTCTATTTAAATTTTGTTTCCTTTTTTCTTTGTGTTTTAAGAGTTTTGAAAGTGCAAATTCATGATCAAGTGGATAGATGTTGAAGTAGAAAAGATACAAGAAGATGTTTGAAAACTAGAGAAGAGAGTTGAGGAAGCTGCTCAAAACAAGGGGGCATTATGGTTTGACTGTAATGGCTATTACGACTGTAATTGCTGCAACGACCTTTGGATTTTCAATGTCTTGTTGTTTCATTTCTGGCCCTTCCACTTTTCAGACGTTTACACTCTGATTTTAACATCTTTAATTGTGAATTATGGCTATTTTATTTGGTTCAGGGATATAAAACACCATATGACCTCAGATTACACTCCCTGGCATTTTAATTCTCTACACACTTTAACTTACTGCAATTTTACTTTCATGCATTTTACGTTCTTGCACATAATCTCATAATAGAAAGGTAAATGAGAGTTTACATGTCATAGGCAAAAATCTTAGTCTTAAATCTATTTTTATTATATTAAAATAAATCAAAATTATTTCAAACCAAATTAATAATTGTTTTAGTTAATTATATAACAAAATAAAAAATTTGGTACTCCAAATAATACTTAACGAAACAAGAGGAATTCTTGCATGGACACGACCATAAATCTATTTCTTAGGCACAACCAATAAGAAGAGAGCAATTTTTTAATTTATTTTTATTTTTATTTTGTTTTTAATTGGATTCATGAGGTGGTTGAGATTATGAAGGAGAGAGAAAACTCTTAATTTATTTTTTAATTAATTAAAAATTTGTGATTGGTTGTGTGTAAAACAATTTCTTATAACCGTGTCGACCTAAAAAATTTCCACGAAACAATGCGTTATTACTTCTATTGTATGACTAAACGTTTTAGACCAATTAATCTTCTTGTGTATCTTTGCGATATCAGTGACAATTAATTAATTTGTTGCCGAATCTTTTGTTCTCGTATTATTAGTAAAATTATTTTTCGTAAGAGTTGGAGTATCTCTTATTTTTCACTTATTAATTATGATAATCTCTTCAATTATAAAAAAGAAATAATAAAGATATCGGGATAAACAACTTTTAAGACTTCAAAACAGCACCCAACGACTATTAAGCAACACACTTGCAAACTCATCAAAAAGATTTACCTAAACTCTCTAAATAACTAAAAGGATGAGTCTGTCGTTGATTAATGTCATAAATAAAGTTTTCTTTTTGTGTTTAAGTCATAATCCCATGAATTTTTTAGCAAAAGATCAACAGGAAGATTTGTTTGTTCACCAATAAAAGACATTATTTAAGGTCGCAATTGGTAAAGAAGATATCAACATCTAAATATTTGTGGCCCTCTCTGATTCCACATGTTTGAATTCATATAATACTATCTTTTGGTTACATTTATATAAGACTATTTGGCAAAAAAATTAGTGAAAAATATATAAATTAGCTGACAGCAAATCAATATATAAAGATAATGTATAAGTTAGTTTTTTTACGAGGATATTGCATAACTTAGATGATGGCAAATAAAATCACTAGTAAATATTGCACCGTTTGATAAAATATAAAAAACCACTAATTTTAACATACGAGTTAATAAGCTATAGAACTAATAATCTTGTCGGCAACAATGTTACAAATCGCAAGTAATTTGTCTAAATCTTTGTTAACTTTAAATGATGATCGCTCCAAATTTGTATCGATAGAAAAAACCAATATACACTAAATGCATACATATCGTTAAATTTGCAAATAATTAGAAAAATTCAAATAAGTGGTTGACTCTCGCTGTCGTAGCTTCCAAATTCAACATCAATAGTTTTCAAAGATAAATTGAATAGACTCCCTACTAAGTAAAAGCCATTTTAGAAAGTTGAAAAAAAATACCACCACATTTGACCAATCATTGTGAGGTAGGGGTGATTGCAAATATGATGTTTTTCACTATGGTCGTGTAGTTGTAATTATATACTAAGTGTGCTACATTTCATAACGGTTATTTTAAACAGTCGTTGTGATATTCTCAACGCATAACTTTTAACAATAGCTGTTCTAAACAACTGTTGTGATATATACACTGAGTTTATTATAAATTATGTGAAATGCTTATTTCGTCAATGCTCACTAAACATATAGCCTTTCAATATGAGTAGAAGATTATAATATGAAAAATTAAGTTATACTAGAAGAACAAGAATTCTTCATCCCATTATCCGCATTTTTCTCTTTAGTAGTTAGTTTTTGTTGCAATGCTCCTAGTTCTTCAACCTCCTCTTCCTTCACCTCTAGTTCATTTTGCAAAATATTTTTTTATTTGGAAACAAAATTAAAGGTGGAGAAAGAAAGCGGTTGAAGAACTAGAAGCAATAAACTAAGTTCTAACTGTTAAAGAGCGAAATACAGACAAAGGATTGAAAATTTCTTTTCTAGCATTGAACAGTGTAACTTGTTTTTTAATATATCTTTATATACACTATACTCCCTTTGGTCTCATTTATAAGAAAAGATTCCATTTTTAGATACATTGAATAAATAATGTATTTAGACAACATATTGTCCAAATACATTATTTATTCAATGTATCTAAAAAGAGAATCTTTTCTTATAAATGGGACCGGAGGTAGTAACAAATAACGCTTTTAATGACGAAGTTTTAACGTCATCTAAAATAAATAAATATATACATATATATAAATATATATATATATATATATATATATATATATATATATATATATATATAAAACAATTTGTTACCTCGATTTTTATAAACACCAATGTGATATACTATTCAGGACATGTTTTGAATCTCAGTTAATACACTTTATGTTTTTATTTGTTAATAACTATAAAGTAAATGAACTAATCCTTCGGTTTCTTTGATAAACCGAGGGATAAAATAATCAGATTTTACTATGAAACACTCGCTGAACATATTTTATCATATACTATCTTTTTTGTAGCCGTCCCACCGTCAAATGTATCATTTTTTTAGGATGGATTATAAAATTGAAAAAAATTATTATTCTACCTTGAACAAAATTTTTTTCCAGCTTTTACAATGATGTTGATGTTGTTGTTTAAGGTTTTGAACAACTATGATTTATTTCTAAAAGTTTTTACTGATGGATTGCAAGTACAGAAAACATATCTTCTATTTTATGATACACACTTGATTACAAGTTGGATGCATTCCAATCATGCAAATTCTATATGCTAGCGAAAGCAGTGATAATCATAACATCAACAATCAATCTTGGTGAAGACATGTGTGACATTCAAGACATCTTTACCACCTTGTATGAGACCTGGATATGCTGCATTTTTTATATTCTAGGTAAACAATCTTGATATTCTGCAAAGATTTGTTGCATAAAATGTATGTTTGATATTATGGGTAAACAATGTAACCATTTAAAAAAAACCCTGACAAACCGAGGGGTTAGAGTAAAATAGTTGTTTCTCAAAAATGGTTACATTGTTTACCCAGAATATTAAAAATACATTGTATGCAACAAATTTTGTATGCGACCTGCTCGTGCTGTAATTTTAATATTTTGGATAAACAATCTGATATTCTGCGAAGATTTGTTTCATACAATGTTTTTTTAATATTCTGGGTTAACAATTTAACAATTTTTGGAAAAAAATTATTTTACTCAAACCCCTCGGTTATATATTAAAAATCGAGAAGATAGTTAAGTGTTTCTTTCCCTATTTTTATTCAACATCCTTAAACAAATCTTTGTCGTTCGTATAAAGATTATCAACGCTCAAGAATCCATCATTAGTGATCTGTGTAAAACTTAAGGGACGTCCATTATTTAAGTTCTCTTACGATATTGGAAATCTAAATGAAACATAAGGAAACTTGGAAAAATTCTCTTCGATGGATTGCAAGAGCAAAATATCAACTGGGTTCAAGGTTTGTTCTATTAAATTTTTATATCGAAAATATTTTTGATTATTTATATTCATTATTTTATCCATTTTTTGAACAGAAACAAATTTATGCAAGATGATCCGTAGAGAATATCCTTTAACAAACTCTTATGTTTGTTTTTGAGAAAAGAGATTCTCAGTATTACATGTTGCCCAGAATATCAAGGAATTGAAGATCCAACATATGATCTTCATGGACAATTAATGTAATATTCTTTGTAAATACTGTAACGAGTTTAATTAAAAATAACAACTAATGACCCATCAGTTTGTTTTTATAAACGAGATAAAAAAGACGCTAGTTTTTGTAAATAATAAAAGTTTAGAAATTTTGGTTCGAACCCATACCATAATAAACCTTTACCTCAGTGTTTTAAAAACCGATGTGTTAAATCATTACTTTTCATGACGCCTTTCGTTATCTCAATTCTTTTGCCGAGGTAAAATAAATACCGCGTCCGACCTTAGAAGCGCTTTTTGTAGTAGTGATACCATATTATAATTTTCTAATGCAATTCAAAAAGTTAGATATTCGTTAAGGGGATTGAAAAAGCACTCAAACTAGATAAGATATAATAAACTCATCTTCTAAACAAACCTTAACAACAACGTTCATTAACAACAAACCTTAAACAACATATAAGATACAACAAATATTAAACAACATACAAGATACAACAAAGTACTCTTACTAACAACAACAAAATCATCAACAACATAACATAAACTATATAAAACATATAACTTTTATTACTAATAACAACAACAAATCAACTCATAAAAATTTTCAGAAACATTCATGTCCTAGACGAACTTGAAAAGTAGTCATTTCCTAAGATTTGAAACATAAATTATTATTAAGACGAACCTGGAAGGTAATGATTTTCTCAGATTTGATGCAACAAAAGTATACCTTCAAAGAAGACGAGTTTGCTGAATGACTTTGGGGTTTTCATTTTTCATGTTTGTGAAGAAAGGATATATGATAGAGACGTGTGAGAGATGTTAGGATTTTATTTTGAGAAGGACGTGTGTTGTGTACTGATGGGAGATATAATTTTGCATATTATATATATATATATATATATATATATATATATATATATATATATATATATATATATATATATATATATATATATATATATATAACACCTTTCACCATGATTGAAAAAAATGAACCGTTATGAAAAGATAACACGTTACACCTAAGGATGACAAAAAAATTTAAACTCGCGGGTAATATCTATCACAGATATTGAACGAGTATCTCTTATCCACTTATAAAATAAATGAATATTTAAATATTCGTATTTTAATGGATTTGGACAAATTTAATGATATATGTGTCCACGGATATCCGTATTCGTTAATAAATTATAAAATTAATAAAATATCATAGTAGTTTAAAATTATTTAAGCCTTCTTTAAAGTTCAATTAAACTCTAATCATCCATGCTTAGAGGCTCTAGACCAATCAATCTTTTGAATCTTGACCACATTTTTTTTTTATGGATATAAACAATATTAATTATAAATGTATGGTGATTATTTGGAATTCAGCTCCACGAGGCAGCACGAGATATCAAGTGATGACTAGAAGTACTATGATTTCAAAACTGTCTCTTCAGCTAATAGCAAGTAGACAAGATTGAATTAATACATATTAGCTTCATCCCAACTACCAAGTAAGCGTTCCGTATTGATTCATCCTTCCTTTCATTATATATAGAGACCACTTTCTAACTATTTTTCATCCTTCACTAACAAATATCACATTTGAATACAATGGATTCCAAAAATGCAATCCTCATCCTTGGCCTTTTGGCCATGTTTCTTTTTATTTCTTCAGAAGTGTCAGCTAGGGACTTATCCGAGACTTCAACTAATACCAAAGATGGTAAATTATGTCTTTTATTTTAGTCTCTAAAATAGGAGTTAATGATTTTATTTAAGGTGAATTCTTATCCATCCAACTTAAAATGTTAGGTAAGGTTACTTCCTTTGTAAAATGTTTTGAAAATAACAAATATTTATAGTATTTTAATAAATAATTAAATATATTAAATGAGATGGAATCATGTGATTGGTTGGAGGTACTCTACCCAATTTATTGTGATGGGTAGAAAAGTTGTCCCCTTTATTTAAATAATTAAAAGTAGTAGGGATCATTTTTAATGTTAAAGATTTCTTTCTTAATTTTGAAAACAAATAGATTTCTAAAATTAATTTAATAATTATACTCACACAATATTGTATATGCAGAGGTTGTTGAAAAGTCAAATGAATTAAATGATGCCAAATATTACGGTGGAGGCTACAACCATGGTGGCGGCGGCGGTTACAATGGTGGCGGAGGAGGCTACAACCACGGTGGTGGTGAGGGTTATAATGGTGGTGGGGGTTATAATGGTGGTGGAGGAGGCTACAACCATGGTGGTGGTGGATACAATGGTGGTGGAGGAGGATACAACCATGGTGGTGGTGGATACAATGGTGGTGGAGGAGGATACAACCATGGAGGTGGTGGATACAATGGTGGCGGAGGAGGATACAACCATGGAGGTGGTGGTTACAATGGTGGCGGAGGAGGATACAACCATGGCGGTGGTGGTGGTTATGGAGGTGGACATGGTGGTAGTTCCGACAATGGTAACTGATTATATAATCATGCATGGACGTACTATGAGTAATAAAAGAGGTATAGAGAATCATGAATCTTTTGAGGTTATGTAGTATCTATCTTCTCACTATATAGTATAGATAAGTCACTATGTTTATGTGAAGATGAGTTTGATTTCGAACCAAAGTGCTGAATGTGTAATCAATCATGTGTAATAAATCAAATATCATCCTTGTTACTACTTCGCCTCCTTCTAAGTTTATATATCCCTTATGCAAATTTTAAACTAAATTCAAATAATTTTTAGATTACTTTCAAATGGAACATTCATTTCACAAATATTTCGGACAAAATTTACATAATTTATATTTTGATTTTCAAATATACAATTCAAAAAATAAATAATATTTTATTTATAAAATATAAATAAAACTTGTTTTGTATTTTTCACCCATGTTTTAAGTAATATATATTTCATAGTGTTTTTAAGCAAAATAATATTAGACTAATTTAAATATAATTTTTAAAAATTTGTTATTGTTTTGTAGGTGACTTCTAAAATGAGGGAGGAATTAAGTCCCTCACCAATGAACCACTAATAATAAACCGTTAGATCTTTTAAAATAATTTAAAGGTTGAGATTTGCTCAATTTAAAAAAATGTAACACCTATGTCTCTATATCTGCTAGCACCCGATTCTTGACTCTTCTTCTTCTATATTTTTTATTGACAGTTTCTTTTACCCTTTCTTTCATCCTTTTTACCCTTCCTTTAATTTTATCTCCTTCTCATTACCTTTGCTATTATCCTCCAAACCCAGTAGAAGATAAATTGCATGGTGTTTCTTAGATTTCTATTTTTTTTCTTTATATATTTTGGAATCCATTAAAAAATATTTTAGTTCTAGATTTATTCTCTTTGTTCTATTTTTCATCTTTGGTTGATTTTACGTCTCATTAGAGATAAAATAATGTTAACCATGTTTGTAGAATAGATACCTCATAAAAGGGGAAAAAGGGAGTAGCATAACAAGAGGAAGAATGAAAGGAAGAAAAAACATTGTAAATTTTATGTGATAGAAATTATTTTTAAGAAAAATATCAGTAACCTTCATCGTCTTGCTAAAAAAATTCCCAGTTTTCTTGAATTTTAAATTTTATTATGACTTTCAAGAAACTAAGTGAAAAATTAGATTTGCAAATGTAATCCATGATTTGGTTTTGCGGAAATGCTTACCCTTAGTGAGTCATTTTTGCTGGAAAAAATAAATTAAAGAGTGAGGATTCAATAAGGGAAGGCATTGGTGTTTTCAAAAAATCTGAACCTTTAAATTATTTTAGTAGATCCAATGGTAAATTATTAGTGGTGCACTGGTGATGGACTTAATTGCTCCCTCATCTTAGACTTTACCTGTTTTGTAAATAAAATTTAAAATAATTATTAATTTTTTTATTTTTATAAATGGAATAGGAAATATTTATTAAGTTATTGTTCACTTGTCTTGCAATATCCTACATCCAATTATGCCCTATGTTTCCGTTACACCTTCGGAAGCACCTTTTTATAATAATTTTGGTTTTTTGCCGTAAATATATCTACGGAAGCGTTAAAAAACATAGTGAACATTTGAAAAATTCAAAATATTTGAGTTCAGTGAATCTTCCGTAGATGTATCTACGGAACGTATTAAATATATAGTGTTCCGTAGATGTACCTGCGAAACCTTCTCCTATATTATAAATCAGTGTTATTTCACTCCAAAACTTCAATATTTTTAACAAAAAAAATTAAATTATAGTACATAAAAGTAGTGCAATTTAAAGGCAATGAAATATGTACAACAAAAGAGTACATCGTATAAATCATCTAAATATCGTCAAATACATAATCAAAATAAACTGAAAAAATATAATCAAAATACAAACATCAATAAAACCACAGGCATCACTATTGTGTGTGTCGGACAACATCCTCCTCCTCATCCCTGCCTCTGGCCTTGCCTTTCGTCCACCACGTCGTTTGCTAGCTACTCGACCTCTACCGTCAAGTGCCTCACTGGTCCTGACATGATGTAGACGGTACAAAAATACCCATTCGCCTGGTTCCCTCTGAGCGGGATGTAGGTACTAGCATGCGACATGGCCTTTGTGTAAATCTGGAGGACCCTAGGTAGCCCACAGGCTCCTCGTATCTTTCCCTTTTAAGTCCAAATTACCTACACCGACATTATTTAAGTCATATTTTCTCAAAGTTATGAGAGTTCATCTAGATACAATAATGATTTTTTTTTAAATTGTCAAAGAAAATAAACTGATATTAACATAATTTGAAAGTGTAAATCATACTATTAATTATTTGTGATCTTTCCTTTTTGAAACATTATGCCCAAACAAAAAATAATTTAAAAGATGTATTAAAATCACAACTAGAAAATTCGCTTTTAGTGATCGAATTAGAGACAGAAAAAACTTAAAAATTGGTCCCTAAAACGTTTAACGACCATTACTTTTTGGTTGAAAAAGTGCTAGTCGCTAAGCTTTTGCGTCGAATTTAGTGATTGAAATTTAGATACGGTATTTGTGACGGAATTTAGAAACTGATTTTAGTGTTCTTTTTCAAAGTGTCACAATACGATAGGTGAGTTGGACGCAAGAACAATGCGCAGAGCCTCAGAATTTTACCTATAAATTAAAGTTTTTAGTTCAGTGCAAAGAGAGTTTTGGTGGATCAGAGGAGTATATAATTGGAGTATGTCCACTCTAGTCTATAACAACAAGATCGAATGGAAGTCTTAACGCAGAACCGCTGCTTCAGTAATATGGCAGATCCCAGTTTCGAAGTCAACTTTTCTAAAAAGGCCAATTGTTACGACAACCATGTGTAAGCGTAGCTAAATTTTTTATTGTTATGGTTATATGTAGTCATTATATTTATGTACTAAATAGGTTATGACATTCCATGTAAATCTACTCATGCTGTAAATATTGGTGACTCTTTAATCTTAATGCTTATTTTAATTTTGCAACCTAAAACATATTTTCATGGTGTGACCAGACACCGAGAGGTGCTTTCCATTACTTGATCCAAGATAATCACCTATTGAGTACTAAGCCTAGATATATGTATAGACTCAATGTCCACATGTAATGTAGCATGATTAGTGTAGAGTATCTCTACTTTATGACTATTAAGATTTAATTCTCTATTGGTTAATAGTAACATATATCGTTCTATTAAGTAATACAGTGATCTCACGGCGTGGAGATCGAAAGGAGATATGAATAAAGGTAGCATGTGGTAGTATTTTACACTGAGTAGAGGAACATATTATTGACCTATGGATGTGCATGGTATATACGTAACGATGAAATCTACCCTCAACAAGCATTCTCACTGTTAACATCGAAATCTCCAACATTACTTTTTGTCATTTATTTTCTGTTATTTACTTTTTTGCTTCACATTAAACATAAAACTTTTTTTTTACTTAGAATAATATATCACTATGATTCTGTCTTTAAAATTACATGTCTCTATGGATACGATAATTGTAAAACTTATTTTTCTTGCACATGCAACAATTATGGACATGCAAAGAAACACAACTATTTTAAAATTACATGACTAGTATTCAAATTCATGGAATTGTTTTGACAGACTGTGAGGATGCTATGATGAGGATGTTGAGATGAATATGTGTTAATAGGGGTGACAAACGGGCATGCCCTCCCCGTTTAGGCCATCCCCACAACAGGCTCCAAAAAATAGGGTAGGGCGGAGCGGACTTTATTGAGGGTGCAGGCCTAAAACCTTGCCATGCCTAAAAAAAATGATGGTGGGGCAGAGGGGGCCTACGGGCATTATAAATTTTAAGCCTAAAAATTAAAAAAATTCACGTTAATGTCTGCAATAAAGAGGACATGGCGAAACAAGCAAATTAGAACGTGAGGGCCTAAAATTTTGACTCGCCCCACAAAAAATACGGGAAAAATGGGCATGCCCGACGGGCTAGGCCCATTTTGTCACTACTATGTGTGAGATGGTGTCATGATAGAAGGAATTCAATATTGGTACTTATGTTGGAAGTGGTTACATAGAACCTTTGCAACTTTAAAGTCTATTATAAGTTTTAGCATTATTTCTGCATGGGGTAACTTTTATGAAAACCAACCGATTTTTTTTATTTTGAAGGTTTGGATTTATAAATTTTGATTCAATTTCTTCATGAAGTTTTATAATTGGTTTGTTGTTTCCAAAACACAACAGAAATGTATAAATTAGAAAGTCACATTCTTCCTAAAGAGTTGATTGTTTACTTTTTAATTTTTTTCATTTATCTATGATAAGTTGCATTTTAATCGTTCTTAGAATTTCATTTTATTGTTTATTCTAGTACTTTCATTCCATTTTTGTTCTATTTAAATTTTGTTTCCTTGTTTTCTTTGTGTTTTAGGAGTTTTGAAGGTGAAAATTCATGATCAAGTGGATAGATGTTGAAGTAGAAAAGATACAAGAAGATGTTTGAAAACTGGAGAAGAGAGCAGAGGAAGCTGCACAAAACAAGGGGGTATTATCGTCTGACCATAATGGCTATTATGACTGTAATTTCCGCAACGACCTTTGGATTTTCAATGTCTTGTTGTTTCATTTCTGGCCCTTCCACTTTTCAGACATTTACACTCTGATTTTAAGCATCTCTAATTGTGAATTATGGCTATTTTATTTGGTTCAGGGATATAAAACACCATATGACCTCAAATTACACTTACAGCAATTTTACTTTAATGCATTTTACGTTCTTGCACAAAGTCTTAAAGTAGAAAGGTAAATAAAAGTTTACATGAGTGAGTCATAGGCGGAAATCATAGTCTTAAATATATTTTTATTAAATTAAAATCAATCAAAATTACTTCAAAACCAAATTAATAATTGTTTTAGTTAATGAACAAAATATAAATTCGGTACTCCAAATAATGCTTAACGAAACAATACGTTATTACTACTCTCGTAGAATTAAACGTTCTAAATGTTGGAACATAAAAATCAAATTAAGGTTTTATTAATGGAGAAAATGAACAATTGAAGGAGATGAAGATTAAAGAAATTGAGAGAGAGAGAGAGAGAGAGAGAGAGAGAGAGAGAGAGAGAGAGAGAGAGAGAGAGAGAGAGAGAGAGAGAGAGAGAGAGAGAGAGAGAGAGAGAGAGAGAGAGAGAGAGAGAGAGAGAGAGAGAGAGAGAGAGAGAGAGAGAGAGAGAGAGGGTGGGTGGACAAATGGGCATTAACCACAATAGGAGTAGTGAGCCCCTTTTATAGTACAAGATACAAAGTGATTGGAACTAATAAAACAGCCTAAACAGAAACAGAAAAAACAGCTAAGCTTCAGTGTAACTGGTTACGGCTAACAGCGTAACCGGTTACGCTACTACAACAACACCAGTAACTCTGTTTCACGAGTTCGTAACCGGTTACGGCAAACAGTATAACCAGTTACGTCAACTGAAGTGATAAAAAACCGTAGTTTCAACATTAAACCAAATTCGCTTTTTGTGTATCTTTGCGATATCATTCGCAATTAATTAATTTGTTGCTGAATTTTTGTTCTCTTATTATTCGTAAAATTATTTTTCGTAAGAATTGGAGTATCTCTTATTTTTCACTTATTAATTATAATAATCAATTATCTATAAAAAATAAAGATACGGGATAAACACACATAAAAGACTTTAAAGACTTAAAAACAGCACTCAACGAGTGACTATTAAGCAAACATACTTGCAAACTCATCAAAAAAGACTTACCTAAATAACTAAAAGGATGAGTCTGTCGTTGATTAATGTCATAAATAAAGTTTTCTTTTTGTGTTTAAGTCATAATCATGATGTTAACTTAATATATTTTTTAGCAAAAGATCAACAAGAAGATTTGTTTGTTCACCAATAAAAGACATTATTCATTTAAGGTCGCAATTGGTAAAGCAGATATCAACATCTAAATATTTGTTGCCCTCTCTGATTCCACATGTTTGAATTCTATTACCAATAATTTCTTACCATTATTAAAGGAGTTGTTTTAGGCGGTTTTGTAACTTTCATATAAGACTATATTATGGTTACATTTATAAAGATTATTTGGTAAAGAATTTAGTGAATAACATATAAATTAGTTGACAGCAAATCAATTTATAAAAATATTGTATAAGTTAGTTTTTTTACGAGGATATTGCATAACTTAGATATGGCAAATAAAATCACTAGTAAATATTGCACCGTTTAATAAAATATAAAACAACACTAATTTTAACATACGATTCGATAAGCTATAGAACTAATAATCATGTCGGCAACAATGTTCACAAATTGCAAGTAATTTGTCTAAATCTTTGTTAACATTAAATGCTGAGTGCTCCCAATTTGTATCCATAGAAAAAACCAAGAAACACTATATCCATACATATCATTAAATTTGCGAAAAATAGAAAAATTCAAATAAGTGGGTGACTATCATTATCGTGGGCTTGCAATTTCAACATCAGCAGTTTTTAAGATAAATTGAATACACAAAATAAGTTCACTATCCGTATTTTGTTCTTTAACAGTTAGATTTTATTTCAATACTCCTAGTTCTTCAACCTCCTCTTCCTTTACTTATAGTTCATTTTGCAAAATATTTTTTACTTTGTATACAAAATTAGAAGTGGGGAAAAGGGCGATTGAAGAATTAGAAGTATTAAACCAAGTTCTAACCGTTAAAGAGCAAAATACAAACAATAGACTGAAAAATTCTTGTCTAGTATTGAACGGTGTGACTTGTTTTTTAATAAAACTTTATATATCATTATTATAATTTTTTAATACAATCCGAAAAGTTATATATTTGATAAGGAGTTCAAAAAATACTCAAACCACATAAGATATAATAAACTCATGTTCTAAACACACCTTAACAACAACATTCATAAAAAACAAACCTTAAACAACATACAAGATACAACAAACAACTTTTAATAACAACAATAAATCACCAACAACATAACATAAACTACATACAACATACAACATACAACTTTTATTATTAACAACAACAACATATCAACTCATAAAATGTTTCCGAAACGTACATGTCTCAGACGAACTTGAAAAGTAACCATTTTTAAGATTTGAAACATAAACTACTATGAAGACGAACATGAAATGTAAAGATTTTCTAAGATTTGATGCAATAAATATAAACTTTCGAAGAAGATGAGTTTGCTGAATGACTTTGGAGTTTTCATTTTGTGTGGTTGTGAAGAAAGGTTGTTGAAATATTAATGGAGATAAGGATATATGAGAGAGACGAGCGAGAGATGTTAGGATTTTATTTTGAGAGTGACGACTGTGATGTACTGAACCGAGGGATAATTTTGTTTATATATAAATATGCAACACCGCTTTCACCGCGTTGATAAAAAGAACCATGAAAAAAAGATAGCATGTTCTACCACGGTTGATTATATGAGTCGTGATAATATATAAGAACAAACTAATTTTGTAATGAAAAAATAAAAAATTGTTGGCAGTAAGATTCAAACCCCTACACTTCAGATATATTTTACCATGGTTTTTGACTACAAGTCTACGACCATAGTAAAATTTATTTTATTAAATATAAAAAAAATTATCTAAAAAAAGTTATTACCACAGTTATCAGATAAACCATTGTAATATATTATTTTATAGTAGTGCTTGTCTTTCGAAAAATTATACTAATTTTTTTATTACCAATAAAAGTTAAGAAAACATGCTCCTTAGTTTTTAAATAAATGTCTTTTCAAAGATTGCGCGTTGATTAAAATCTAATTTGTTTATAAAATTAGAAAATTTCTTTACCCACCTTCCTATGGGGGTCACCCCCAGCGAAAACCCAAAACTGCCCTTGCTTCGGAGATGCATCTCCGAAGTTATTTTTTTTTGAATTTTTTTTTACTTCGGAAATGTATCTCCGAAAACACTAAAAAAGTGGTGTTTTCGGAGATACATTTCCGAAGTCAAAAAAACTCAAAACCGTGAATATTTTCGGAAGTTCATTTCCGAAAATATTGCTGCATACACAAATTTCCCTCCTTCACTATTTCATCATTTTTCTCCAAAACTTCTCTAAACCCTCTCTAAAACCCAATCAATCTCCATCAATTTTTTGCCCTAAAATCAAGTTTCAAACCGTTGATCACGTTAAAGGGAGCATAGAAAGCTACAATTTCAGGTAAACATCTCTCATTTCATCCCCTATTTCACTACATTGATTCAACAAATTTATGCTGAAAACTGATATGGTTCGGAAGTTCATTTCCGAAATATATCACCTAATAAATTTCGGAAATGAACTTCCGAAATATGCCCTGGCAGTTAAAAAAAAACAGTTTTGGCCAATTTTGCTAATTTTTGCATTTGTTAGGTATGGTGCATCCGGACAACATTGTGCAAGACGATGGAGTATTAAATCCGGAAATTGTCAACGTTAATAACGATCCGGTTATTGACGTTACTCCTATGATCAATGCGGTTGATGTTCGGCAAGAATTTAGAAATGATCGGAGCTTCGGTAGTCGCAAACAATTGATTGAGTGGGTTCGGAACGAAGCTAGTAAACTTGGATTTGGAATTGTTATTTTAAGGTCGGACAACGGAAATAGTAGGCGGAAAGCTTTCGTTGTTTTGAATTGCGAACGGGGTGGTAGTTATGGACAATCAAACCGTGTGCTAAAACACGAGGACACGGGATCGAGAAAGTGTGGTTATCCGTTTAAGTTGCGTGCCACTCGGAGGGTTGATGATATGTGGCGGTTAACCGTAATTTGTGGAATTCATAATCATGCCTTGGATGTCAAGTTACACGGACATCCAATGGCGTGTCGTTTGTCCCGCGAAGAGAGGAAAGTGATATCGGACCTAACGATAGTCAAAGTGGCGCCTCGCAACATACTTGCCGATTTGAAGCGTAAGAAACCGGATAGCGTTTCAAATATCAAGCAAGTTTACAATGAACGGCACAATCTCAAGGTTTTAAATATGGGCCCTCGGTCGGAAATGCAACAACTTTTGAAACTTCTAGGCGATAACAATTATGTTTCAAGCTTCCGAACCTCCGAGGACAAAGTTACCGTGCGTGATATTTTTTGAACTCATCCCGAAAGTATCAAATTGTTCAACACATTTCCAACCGTTCTAGTCATGGATTCGACGTACAAGACAAACAAGTATAGGCTTCCTCTTCTAGAGATCGTCGGTGTGACCTCGACGGACAAGACTTATTCGGTGGGGTTTGCTTTTTTGGAGTGTGAAAAAGAAGAAAACTTTACGTGGGCCTTGGGAATTTGCAAGTCTTTGTTAGTTGATCAAGAGGTTATGCCAAACGTCATTGTCACCGATCGAGACAATGCTTTGATGAATGCGGTCGATACCGTCTTCCCGACATCTACCGCTTTACTTTTTCGGCATCACATAACTTGCAACGTGAGAAGCAAGTTGAAACCCGCGGTTGGGACAAAAGATAGGCCGGATGAAAATGGTAAAGTTGTCAAAGCCGGTGTTGTGGTTGAAAGGATAATGTCGGCATGGAAGGAAATTTTGGATGCACACTCCGAAGAGGTGTATACCGAGAAATTGGTACACTTTAGGTCTTTGTGTGGTTCCATTAAGACTTTTTGTCATTACGTCGAACCCACCTAGCATTCGTCTACTTTGAAATCGGCTACCCGATGCCGTTCCAATTTCGCTTCTCGCGCGACACGCCTTTTGCGGAATTGATACTGTCGCTCAACACGCTTTTGCGCTATCCCGAGAATCGAAAGGTTGTCAAGCTCGAGTACCGCTCGCCATCGCTTAACGACGAGGGAGGCATTAAGTTCACACCTTTTGAGATCAAGAACGACGAAGATTTAGCGGTTATGTGGACAACGTTCGACCAATTTTCTTCGAAAGGCCCGATCGAGTTGGACGCCAAACTTCAAAGATCGGCGGACGACGTTATCAAAATGTTGACTCATCCCCACCTACTCGTGTTCAACAATATGTAACTTTAATTTTCAGTAATATTATCGTTGTAATCTTCACCCGATTAAATAAAGCGAATCGTTGTTGTTTTTCATTTTTCTTCTGTCCAGACATAAATTCGGAGGTTCATTTCCGAATTCCATCATGGGGGGTGAGTTCGGAGATGAACTTCCGAAACACCACATTTTCTGAAAATGTAACTTTATTTCGGAGATGCATCTCCGAAATCAATATTTTATATTAAAAAAAACACGTTTTCGGAAGTTCATTTCCGAAAACACATTTTTTCCAAAAAAAAGTACCTTTTCGGAAATGAACTTCCGAAACAAGGGGTAGTATGGTAAATTCACCAGGGATGGGCAAGAAGGTTAGGAGGTGGGTGAAAAAATTCTCTAAAATTAAACTTATAAGTTATTGCTATGAACTTAATCAACACATACTTCAAAAACGACTAACTGAACATAGTAATAAATCTTTCTCAAAATCTACTTGAAACACTAATCATTCACGTTTAGAACTCTAGCCAAATCAATCTTTGAAGCTGATTTAATAATCAAATTTTAAAAAAAAATACAAAATACAAAATAAACTAATATTTCAAAAAATTAAATTAACCATCTAACTATGTTTGAGAGTGGTTTCACGTATGCGCTATCCCACAAGCTGCCTCCTATTTTTTATATAAATGTTTTAAGTTACATGCGGATTTAGTATTACTTTCGGATTTATATGCGAATTTATCTATAAAATTATTTAATGTTTAGTCTGTTGATAAATACGGAAGTAACACCAAATCCGCAGGTAAATCTGTAGGTAATTGAAAAAAATTTAAAAAATAAAAGACGCTTATGTGAAAAACACCCCAAACAGGCATAATTTTAAAAAAATATTAGTTTGTTTTCTATTTTTTATTTTTTTTAAATTTGGTTATTATGAATGATGTGTATTCGTTTTTTATTTATTTAAAGTATATTTTGAATGATGTGTAGATTATTTGGAATGCAGCTCCACTAGGCAGCACGAGATATCTAGTGTTGACTATAAGTACTATGATTTCAAAACTGTCTCTTTCAGCTAATAGCAAGTAGACAAGATTGAATTAGCTTCATCCCAACTACCAACTAAAACTTCCGTATTGATTCCTACTTCCTTCCACTATAAATAGAGCACACTTTCTTACTATTATTTCCATCCTTCACTAACAAATATCACATTTCAATCAACTTGAGTTACACTTTCTTACTATTATTTCCATCCTTCACTAACAAATATCACATTTCAATCAACTTGAGTTGAGTACAATGGATTCCAAAAACGCATTCCTCATCCTTGGTCTACTGGCCATGGTTCTTCTTATTTCCTCACAAGTGTCAGCTAGGGACTTAACCGAGACTTCAACTAATACCAAAGATGGTAAATTATGTTTTTTTATTTTAGTCTCCAAAATATGAGTACATATGCTATTTTATTAATACTATTAAAAGTAGTAGGGATCATTCATAATATTAAAGATTTATGAATTAAATGATTAAATTCACACAATATTGTATATGCAGAGGTTGTTGAAAAGTCAGATGAATTAAATGATGCTAAATATTACGGCGGAGGCTACAACCATGGTGGAGGCGGCGGTTAAAACGGTGGTGGAGGAGGCTACAACCATGGTGGAGGCGGCGGTTACAATGGTGGTGGAGGAGGCTACAACCACGGTGGTGGTGGAGGATACAATGGTGGCGGAGGAGGATACAACCATGGTGGTGGTGGTGGTGGATACAATGGTGGCGGAGGAGGATACAACCATGGAGGTGGTGGTTACAACGGTGGTGGAGGAGGATACAACCACGGTGGTGGCGGAGGAGGTTACAATGGTGGTGGTGGTTATCATGGTGGAGGTGGACATGGTGGTAGTTCCGACAATGGTAACTGATTGTATCATCATGCATGCATGTATTAAGTGTAATAAATAATGTTGAGTGTTCAACAAATGAGTTTAGATAAATCACTATGTATATGTGAAGATGAGTTTGAAATCGAGTCAAAGTGGTGTATGTCTTTTCATGTGTACTTAATCAAATATCATCCTTGTTAGTACTTGTCCTCATTTGATATTTATATTTTCATACTACTGATTTGTCTAATAAAATTCGTCAATGAATTGACAGAATAATTAAATGTTAATTAACATAAGGTGAGAGACTAAGAGAAATGGCTTCATGCATATAGATTTTAGTAATGAAAAGCATTGTATAAATCATAAAGATAAAAGGTAAAAGGTGTAACCTTTTTACAACTCATATTCCATAATCCACATGCACAAACAATATAATTTTAATAATATTGTAACTCTTTTCTTTCAACATTGCACCCATTGACATATTATTTCATTATTGCATGGCAAGGAAAAAATTTAACTAAAATAAAAAAATGTATTAGTGATAAAAACATTATTCACTAACCATAAATATTACTTGCTAGATATTTTCATCACAGTTTTTTCGATTCAATTTTTGCAAATGTTTTACCTCAAAATATCTTCAGAAAACTCTACCTTAAGAGGGAATGAGAAACTACCTTAAGAGTTGCCTAAAAACAATTTTCAAGAGTGACATGATTATTGATGACAATTTGAAAAGGTACTAAACGTGTCGAAGTAATAAAAAAGATAAGTTTGCATCCATATAAATTGTTTTATTTTAACAACGCAATCGAAAAGTATTATATAATTGTTTAAATTAAGGGTTTTTCATAAAGTTTGTTTTTTTTTTTTAAACAAGGATTATATATAAGGGGGAACTAAGGGTTCTCCAACCTTTTTACACAAGGAATCAAACAAAGCCGATCAAAAAGAAATTACAAACCAATTCGGTCTACGATAAATAACCCAACGGATCTTTGCGAAAATCGTAAAAACAACAATTAGAGTAAGTAATTTCCCCACAAAAAGACCACCTCCAAACCAACATTTTTATAAGTTTGGTTTTAAATAGAAAAGAAATTAAAAATATGAAAGTTATTAGAATTTACAATGACCAAGCCTTTCTCGAATCCTTTATTCGTCATTGTTTAGTAATTGCGTCTATTCACTTAAATTGGTCCTCTAGTATTATAATGAATTAACAAATTAGTTATTCTCAATTTTTTGGTGTATAACCCTCTTTTTTAATAACAACCCACCTAATCCCTTAGGTGAATTCGAAATCAAAACAGGTTTCATCGCACGTTAATTCCTTTATCACAATATTATAATTCTCTATTCTTTAAATAATTACTAGTTTTGAACAGTTAAATTATTTCAGATTTCAAAAGTTAGAGTCATCTCAAAAGACCTAATTTTAAAAAAAATAGCTACTCATAATTGGTCTTTAATGGAGTGAAACTTTCAATCCCCACTCCTTGAACTCTTGCAATCGTCAAATGCTCTCTAAAATCATATATCAATTCTCTTAAACCTTCTCTTATTTCTCTTTAAATAGAAGTTGATATTGGACTTTTAGGATTGAGAGATAAAATCCAATATAAAAATCAACATTGTAACCGTGTTAGTTTTTTACTTCCTATTTTTCGTCCATTTATTTTTCATTTGCAAAATGTCTCATCTCAATCAGAATAACGAAACTCTAGATATGATCAAATTAGTTGATTGACGTCATGCTGTAAATTATACTGAAAAACGCCATTTTCTTAATAATTTCTCCACTTTTTCATTTGTTTGCTTTGTTCCCCACTGATTCACTTTTTTCCAATTTCTTCATAAGACTTAAACATAATTAACCGAAAACTTATAAAAACAACTGCAAAGGCTTGATAAAATTATATGACAATAGAGTGTCATCAATCATCATATATTCTCATACTTCATAAACATCAGAACCACTATGACTATTGAACAAAACCATCAATACTACCGAGCAATAACTTTATTAATCTTTATCGAGATCATCAAACACAACTAAACACCATCTTTCACTTTATATACTCAGATTTTACATATGTTTTTCATAACTTTATTAAATTTTCATTTAGCTCCTTTAAAACTGCAAAGAAATCTTACAAAACAAATTAATTTTTTACCTTTAGTACCAAAACTTTTTTTTGGGTCTTGTGCGTTAGTGATTTAAGAGGTCTAGAGTAATTTCTCTTGGACCATATTAAATTATTTAACTTGGCATAATAATATGGCTCCAAATTGTCAAACTTATTACAAAAATTGCGCTTAAAAATCAGGCGATTGGATTTCTTCCTTTCATGGCACATATTTCCAAATGATCTATTAGGTTTATAACCTAAGCCATTGTATGATGCTCTTTGATTAGTCCAAATTAGATATATCTTATTTTTAACCTTAGTTAATTTTTCTAAGGTTTCATGCAAGCTTATTACTTCAATTTTAAGAGATTCTCATGTTTCACATTTTTCTAATTTTAAAGATTCATTTCTTATGCTAGTGATTTCTCCACCTTGCATTTATTGCTATTTTATAAAAATTAAATATACTCTTTTAAATTGGCAATGCTATTTTTTTGTATTTATCATTATCTTTATTAGGCTTAAAACTTAGCTTAAGCATTTGTTCATAAGATATATAAGTTATCTCAGTGTTATCATCTTCTCTTAAAGTTTTGAAGCACACATGATCTTCTTTGACATTTTTTATTTTCAGAAAATACTTCATGAGAATCTTTTAAAACATTGTTGTGGATGTTGTAAAAGAGATCTCTACAAGAGTTTATTAAGTTTGTATCATCTTCATGTGATGAATCTCTAAAAGTTCTTTATGAACTTTTAAAATTTTCTATTTGATAAAGCTTCTTTATCTTTTTCTACTAGAACAATCTTTTCAAATCATCTCTAAACCAAACAAAGATTTTAACAAACAATCTCATAAGCCAAATAAGAGATTTTACAACAAGGTAAACTCATGAACCAATGGAGATTTTAACAAACAACAAATCAAACAACAATTTTGCACAGCGGATATTCCACAAGAGATAGAAAATATTTGGAAGAAATTACGATGTTACCCCTACACCAAATTACACAATAAAATTCTCACTGATACTTTTCACTCATAAAGCACTAAGATATTTTTAGTGAAATAAAAGAAATGAGAAGAAAAAGAGTAGAGAATGATAAAGTATGTCAAAACAAGTTTTACGCTGCAGTATGAAAGTAAAATGAGACCTCTATTAATCTGTGAGAAATCTCACAAAAAGAAAAACTATTCAGGAGCTTTTTAATGCCCATAATCAATTAGGTGTTAGGTCTAATTGATTATTTGCTTCATAAAAATGGCAACACTAACTCGCAAAAAGAAAACCTACAATGACTAGTGTCCTAATCGATTATGAGTGTACTTAATCGAGTAGGGAGTTGTAAACCTTACTTTAATTGAATGACCAAGAGTCTTAATCAATTATGAAAAGTATATAAGCCTCCTAAATATTTAGGAACACCCTTTATCAATTCCGCAAAAAATTTAATGGTTCCTCTAAGGACTTAAAGGAGTTTTATCAACTATAGAGGTTTTAAACACTTTTAGGTGAATGTTTTCATTACCTTAATAGTTCAAGATCTACTGTAATATCTTTTACAAAACTATAATTACTCAGACACATACTAAGAGAGCTTTTTATATTTCATCTCTTTCATTAACTCTGAACTTTCAAGATCCATTGCTTGATACATAAATGATTTAGCATTTTATCTAGGACTTGACTTCTTCTATTCTTAAGAGACTTGATAATGTTTTTTGATAGACATCATCATTAGAGAGATTGCTTGTCTGAGATCACCAGAGATTCAAAGAACGCCGATTGACATTGAGTGTTGTCTTTAAGATATTGACTTTGACATCTTGATCACTCAAGCATAACAATTTGATTAAAACTTCAGATGAAGACTTCCTCTCCTAGTGTTGTCATAATCAATACCATATAGGTCAGTTGATTATTGCATACATTATACCTACTAGAACATAGATCCATAAGTGTTGCCTCTATTATGCTGAACTTTAATTGTAGGTTGTTTGTTAGGGAACATGTCGATGACATTGACATTATATTTCTAATGTAGTTGCTATTAATGAAACATGTTTATGAATTGATGACGATATGTAAGATGTGGTTCCTTTCTCTAGACCTGTGAGTAGTCATAATCTCAAGGTGGTAATTCATGAACCAAAGGCTCTGAAGGAGATTATTCCTATGTCCACTTCCAGGAATATTGTTTGTGAATAAATTATTATGATGTTTAATCCTCAAATTTCTAGAGCTTCCTCACCTTAACATGTTGTTCCTGATTTTGAAAAAGATGATGCACATGTGTATCAGACTAAAGGTATGTCTAGTAGTGAGGGGATCTCAAATTTAAAGGGAGTCTGAGGTAAAACTCATAGACAATATCAAGAAAATGGAATTGAACTAGGAGAATTCATATGAGATCATCATTATAAATTAACTACTTGGATTTATTTATTAATTTTTTTGAACTACAACCTGTTAGAATAATTTGTATTTAAATATTATTTAATTAATTATATTCAAATAATTATTAGGTGGACATATATATTTTAATTATACTAACTATTTATCAAATTAAGAGCATTTATTAATTAAGTGGTCAAACAAATTTAAAATGCTAATTATATTTTTATTTAGTAAATAATTAATTAATCAATTGGATATGAACTCAAATATTAGTGGATGTTAGGATGATTCAATTTAGAACAATGAGAATCCTAATTGGTCACCACTCTATAAATAGACTATGATTTTCAATATACTATACACAAGCAAATAATTTCTTATCTCTCATTTGAAGAATATTTAAGACATTAAAAATATCAGTTGAGGAAGAATCATATAGACTTCCGTACTTTATTAGACATGTATGTTCGATTGACCGTTAATGATTTAATTCTAACTCAACCCTCTAAAACATAATTATCGTTGCCAGAACTGATTTACAAATTTTTTATTCATTATTTATTATTTGTTTTAAATGGTAAATTGTTTAATTTAGATTATCTTATCTCTCATATTGTTACAACAACAACATTATGTGGAAATCATGTTTCCCACCCGACAGAATTTCAAAATAGATTCAACTACCGCTAAGCAACTAAAAGGATGAGTCTGCACATCGATTAATATAATAAATAATTTTTTTATCATTGTATTTAAGTCATAACGATGTTGTTAACTTAATATATTTTTTAGCAAAAGTTCAACGAGAGATTTGTCTGTTCACCAATAAAATCTTATGAAGACATTATTCATGCTAATGTCGCAGTTGGTAAAGGCAATATCAACATCAAATATTTGTGGCTTTCCCTAGTTCCACATGTTTGCAATATATTACCGCAAATTCCTTACCATTATTGAAGGTTTTAGTGAATTTCATATAAGCCTAATTTCAGGTTACATTCATATAAGACTATTCGGTAAACAATGCTACCTTTGTTATGAGTGGATGATAGTTCTTGAATTGTTATCATGATTTTAAATTGCGGTTGCGGATGTTGCAATTGCGGTCAATGCGTTTGTTGCGATGCGCATTGCGGCCGTTACGGCGTAAATTTTTTAAAGAAAGTGTTTGAAATATTATATTGAAAAACACTTAATGTTATGTTTATTCATTATATAAAAAGTAAATTGAGTTTTAGAAATCTAATATATTGATTTTTGATAAAAATACGATCAATAAAACATGATGAAAATTGTCCGATGGAGTTCCGAATACATCCGGAGGCGAGATTTTAAAACCACACTGCAATTGCAGTCCGATGAGCAACCGCATCCGCAATATTACGAATGCAATTGCGGTTGCGGACCGCAATTTAAAACCTGAATTGTTATATATTTGTATTCATAGAAAAAACCGAGAAACACTAAATGGATACATATTGTTGAATTTGAAAAAATAGAAAAATTCAAATAAGTGGATGGCTATCAATATCGTTGCTGCAATTTCAACATCAGTAGTTTTTTAGATAAATTTAAGATCATACACAGAATAAATTGTTTTTCGAAATATTATAGTAATTTTCTTAATGTCAATGAAAATTAGGAAAATATGCTCTGTTTTAATATAAATTTGTTTTAAAAGATTTTCATGCATATTAAAGTGGTTATCAGGGTTTTAAAAAACGGTCCGCGACAGCAAAAACGGTCGCGACAAAACAGTTTTGGAAAATGCCGAAACCGATACCGTTATTACCGTTTTTTATATTGAAGAATAAATTGTAGTTAATTCACACCGCGACGACTATAATATACTTGTGCCGACCGAAATCGCAAAAACCTTTACGCGACCAGACGTGATCGTGACTGTTTTCTAAAACCATGGTTGTTATATTACGAATGATGGGTAGATTATTTGGAATGCAGGTCCACGAGGCAGCACCACATATCAAGTGTTGACTAGAAGTACTATGATTTCTAAACTGTCACTTTCAACTAATAGCAAGTAGACAAAATCGAATTAATACATATTAGCCTCATCTCAACTACCAAGTAGGGGTGGAAATAGGCTAGGCTAGGCTAGGCTTTAGAAGGCCTGAGCCTGGCCTACGATAAACTTAAAAGGCCTAAGCCTGGCCTAAGGCCTATCATAGGCTCAGTTTTTTAGCCTGGCCTAGCCTTTTTAAAAGTCTGGCCTGGCCTGAAAGCCTATTTAAAAAGCCTGTATCTTATTAAAGTTTTCAATTAATTTGTATAACTTAAGAAGTCTTGTAGGTCGACCTATATATAAGTGAACCTATTTAGCATTTGTTTTATATATATATATATATATATATATATATATATATATATATATATATATATATATATATATATATATATATATATATATATATATATATATATATATATATATATATATATATATGGTAGCCTATTTAGCTTTTTTTATTTCTAATATATATGCATACATTAACCAACTTATTTAACATATCTCTAATATATATATGAAAATATAGGCCGGCCTATAAGGCTTCATAGGCTTTTTTAATAGCCTAAGCCTGGTCTATTAAATAAAATAGGCTCTTAAAAAAGCCTAAGCCTGACCTCTTTATTAAATAGGTCTGGCCTGGCCTAGCCTATGTAGGCTAGGCCGCAGGCCCCTGTAGGCCGGCCTGGCCTATTCCCACCCCTACTACCAAGTAAAGGTTCCGTGTTGATTTCTACTACTTTCCACTATATATAGACTACACTTTCTTACTGCTTTTCTCATCCTTCACTACCAAATATCACATTTCAATCGATCTTGAGTTGAGTACAATGGATTCCAAAAACGCATTCCTCATCCTTGGTCTATTGGCCATGGTTCTTCTTATTTCCTCAGAAGTGTCAGCTAGGGACTTAACCGAGACTTCAACTAATACCAAAGATGGTAAATTATGTTTTTTTATTTTAGTCTCCATAATATTTTATAACGACCATGATATGAAAACAAATAAATATCTATAAGTAACCATAATGTAAAATTAATTTAATAATTAAACTTACACAATATTGTATATGCAGAGGTTGTTGAAAAATCAAATAAACTAAATGATGCCAAATACTCTGGTGGAAGCTACAACCATTGTATTGGCGGCGGTTACAATGGTGGTGGAGGAGGCTACAACAATGGTGGTGGCGGCGGTTACAATGGTGGCGGAGGAGGCTATAACCATGGTGGTGGCGGTGGTTACAATGGTGGCGGAGGAGGGTACAACCATGGTGGTGGCGGAGGAGGATACAACCACGGTGGTGGCGGAGGAGGTTACAATGGTGGTGGTGGTTATCGTGGTGGAGGTGGACATGGTGGTAGTTCCGACAATGGTAACTGATTGTATCATGATGCATGCACATGTTAAGTGTAAAGAGTAAAGATAAATCAGTATGTATATGTGAAGATGAGTTTGATTTCAAGTGAAAGTGGTGAATGTGTTATCATGTGTAATAAATCAAGAAAATTTCTTTAGCCACCTCCCTATGGGGTCACCCCCAGCGAAAATCCCAAAATACCCCTGCTTCGGAAATGAACTTCCGAAGCGCTTTTTTTTAAAAAAATTTCCACAATTCGGAAGTGCATTTCCGAAGTCAAAAAAATTCAAAATCCGTGCATATTTTCGGAAGTTCATTTCCGAAACTGTTGCTGCATATACAAATTTCCCTCCTTCACTATTTCATCATTTTTCTCCAAAACTTCTCAAACCCCTCTCTAAAACCCAATCAATCTCCATCCATTTTTCGCCCTAAAATCAAGTTTCAGACCGTTGATCACGTTAAATGGAGCATAGAAAGCATCAATTTCAGGTAAACATCACTCATTTCATCCCTTATTTCACTACATTGATTCAACAAATTTATGCTGAAAACTGATATGGTTCGGAAGTTCATTTCCGAAATATATTACCTAATAAATTTCGGAAATGAACTTCCGAAATATGCCCTGGCAGTTTAAAAAAAAACAGTTTTGGCCAATTTTGCTAATTTATTCATTTGTTAGGTATGGTGCATCCGGACAACATTGTGCAAGACGATGGAGGCATAGTTCCGGAAATTGTCAACGTTAATAACGATCCGGTTATTGACGTTACTCCTATGATCGATGCGGTCGATGTTCGACAACATTTTACAAATGATCGGAGCTTCGGTAGTCGTGAACAATTAATTGATTGGGTTCGGAAGGAAGCTCACAAACATGGATTTGAAATTTTTATTTTAAGGTCGGACAACGGAAATAGTCAGCGGAAAGCTTTCGTTGTTTTGAATTGCGAACGGGGTGGTAGTTATGTACAATCAAACCGGGTGCTAAAACACGAGGACACGGGATCGAGGAAGTGCGGGTGTCCGTTTAAGTTGCGTGCTACTCGGAGGGTTGATGATTTGTCGCGGTTAACCGTAATTTGTGGAATTCATAATCATGCCTTGGATGTCAAGTTACACGGGCATCCAATGGCGTGTCGTTTGTCCCGCGAATAAAGGAATGTGATATCGGACCTAACGATAGTCAAAGTGGCGCCTCGCAACATACTTGCCGATTTGAAGCGTACGTAAGAATCCGGATAGCGTTTCAAATATCAAGCAAGTTTACAATGAACGGCACAATCTCAAAGTATTGAATATGGGCCCTCGGTCGGAAATGCAACAACTTTTGAAACTACTAGACGATAACAAATATGTTTCAAGCTTCCGAACCTCCGAGGATAAAGTTACGGTGCGTGATATTTTTTGGACTCATCCTGAAAGTATCAAATTATTCAATACATTTCCAACCGTTCTAGTCATGGATTCGACGTACAAGACAAACAAATATAGGCTTCCTCTTCTAGAGATCGTCGGTGTGACCTCGACGGACAAGACTTATTCGGTGGGGTTTGCTTTTTTGGAGTGTGAAAAAGAAGACAACTTTACGTGGGCCTTGGGAATTTGCAAGTCTTTGTTAGTTGATCAAGAGGTTATGCCAAACGTCATTGTCACCGATCGGGACAATGCTTTGATGAATGCGGTCGATACCGTCTTCCCGACATCGACCGCTTTACTTTGCCGGTATCACATAACTTGCAACGTGAGAAGCAAGTTGAAACCCGCGGTTGGGACAAAAGATAGGCCGGATGAAAATGGTAAAGTTGTTAAAGCCGGTGTTGTGGTTGATAGGATAATGGCGGCATGGAGGGGAATTTTGGATGCATACTCCGAAGAGGATTATACCGAGAAATTGGTACACTTTAGGTCTTTGTATGGTTCCATTAAGACTTTTTGTCATTACGTCGAATCCACCATTCTTGACAAAGTTAGAGAAAAAGTCGTGTGCGCTTGGACAAATCGGGTTAGACATCTTGGTTGCACCACGACTAACCGAGTTGAATCCGCACATGCGGTCTTCGAGAGGTGGTTGGGTGATAGCAAGGGAGATTTGTGTCGCGGATGGGACACCGTGAACCAAATGCTTGAAAATCAACACAATGAAATTCAAACATCGTTCGGTCGGAGTAAGACGGTTATGGAACACCGGTATAAGGGACAAATTCTATTCTCCCAATTGATTTACAACATATCTCGAACGGGTTTGAATTTTTTGTTTCATGAAGCTAAGCGGTCGGAGACCACGGGGACGGATAGTTCATTATGTGGGTGCACCATTAGAACTACATACGGCCTTCCGTGTGCTTGTATACTTGCAAAAAAGAAAAATTTGAATTCACCCATACGCATGGATGAGGTAGCCGACCATTGGAAGAAACTTCGTTTTGATGATTTTGACCCGCCGAAAGAAAATGACTCCAAAATCACCATCTCCGACGAGTTGAAAGTGATAATGGAGAAGTTTGCTAAAGCGGACGACACAACAAAAATGCACATAAAAGAACAATTGCGAAAGATCGCATTTCCGGAGACCGCCGATTTGAAACCGCCATCTCAACCGGTTAAAACGAAAGGTGCACCGAAAAAGTCCAAAATTACACAAGATGACACGTCAACAAAACGATCTCCTTCCTACTTTGAACATGTTGATGCATCGTTCCCGGAAATTCACGAGACACCGAAGTCTAAGTGTAGTGGTAACAAAGGAGCCCGTATTTCGAAGCCACCTCGTACACCGCCGATCAAAAAATCACCAATTGTCTACATTGATGAGATGCCACTTTTTATGCACAAATATATCGATAACACCGTTGATGTTGGAGGCGACGGCAATTGTGGATATCGGGCCGTTGCGGGTTTGCTCGGTAAAGGGGAAAATAATCACACTTTAGTCCGACGGGAACTCATTGCGGAGTTGACTTCGTATCGGGACATCTACGGCCGACTATATGAAAATCAAGAAAAGTTTGCAAAAATTCATGATGCACTTGTTCCATCACTTACCGGTATCGCTCCGGTTTCGAAGTGGATGTCATTCCCCGATATGGGTCATCTAATAGCAAGTGCGTATGATATGGTGTGTATCGATTTGACGAGGTTTGGACTAATTGAGACTTTCTTTCCACTTCATAGTCGACCGCCGTTGGACGCGTCGGGCCGCATCATATGCATCGGGTATCTACGATCGCGGCACTTCGTTCAAGTGTTTTTGAAACCGGGTTGTCCTATACCGGCTACTTCTTGTCAATGGACGGCACATCGTTCAAATGAGGCGGAGACTTGGCCGGATCCGTTCGTTTTGAGGATGGCGGAGTTTGAAGAAATGATGAGCAAAGAGCGCGAGCAAAATAGAGAGCGGTCGAAGAACGTGCCTATTTTGGACTTAGGATCCCCCGATTGGTTCGGTGAATTTTAGTTCGTTCCGGATCGTTTTTGTTTGTAACGATCATTTTTTGTATGTATTGTTGTTTATCATGTAAAATCGGACCGATTCAATACATATATAATTTAAGTATGTTTTATGTCATCTTTGTGTAATTTATGCCTATTTTGAATGCTTTTGGTATTGGTAACACAAAACAGAATGCAACGCACAAAATTTGAAATTTGCCTATGTTTCTACATAATTCGGAAATGAACTTCCGAAATATACATGTCTGGAGCCTATTTTCGGAAGTTCATTTCCGAAATGTCCCCTGATGCAGGATAAGATTTGTTGGGCCATCAATGCTCCAATAAGTCTATAAATACCACACACTCTTCTTCATCCTCTTCACACCACAAAACACAAATGACACAAACCTACCCCCACCTAGCATTCGTCTACTTTGAAACCAGCTACCCGATGCCGTTCCAATTTCGCTTCTCGCGCGACACGCCGTTTGCGGAGTTGATACCGTCGCTCAACACGCTTTTGCGCTATCCCGAGAATCGAAAGGTTGTCAAGCTCGAGTACCGCTCGCCATCGCTTAACGACGAGGGAGGCATTAAGTTCACACCTTTTGAGATCAAGAACGACGAAGATTTAGCGGTTTTGTGGACAACGTTCGACCGATTTTATTCGAAAGGCCCGATCGAGTTGGACGCGAAACTTCAAAGATCGGCGGACGACGTAATCAAAATGTTGACTCATCCCCACCTACCCGTGTTCAACAATATGTAACTTTAATTTTCAGTAATATTATCGTTGGAATTTTCACCCGATTAAATAAAGCGAATCGTTGTTGTTTTCCATTTTTCTTCTGTCCAGACATAAATTCGGAAGTTCATTTCCGAATTCCTCCAAGGGGGGGTGAGTTCGGAGATGAACTTCCGAAACACCACATTTTCTAAAAATGTAACTTTATTTCGGAGATGCATCTCCGAAATCAATATTTTATATTAAAAAAAACACGTTTTCGGAGATACATTTTCGAAAACACCTTTTTTTCAAAAAAAAGTACCTTTTCGGAAATGAACTTCCGAAATAAGGGATAGTGTTGTAAATTCACCAGGGATGGACAGGAAGGTTAGGAGCTGGGTAAAGAAATTTTCTAAATCAAATATCATCCTTGTGAGTACTTTGCCTCCTTTTAAATTTATATTCTATTATGCTGATTTGTCTAAGTAAATTCGTCGATTAATTTAATTAACAGAACAAGTAAATGTTAACATAAGGTGGGGCTAAGAAAAAATCATGTAAACATTATAAACATAATCAAGAAAATGAGCTTCACTCTTTAGAGTGCATATTCTTTATAACATGGAGATAGCCTGGATAGAAATACATGTCACCATTTCATAAACAGGTCCAAAAACAATCAAAGGTTAAAAGTGGTACATTGAACTGATTTTTACATATTAAAAAATTCTCATTTTTGAACTGATTTTAAGGCAAATTCAGACGAAATTCAAATAATATTTAGATTACTCGCAAATGGAACATTCATTTCACAAACATCTCAAACCGATACAGACAAAATTTAAATAATTTATATTTTGATTTTCAAACCTTCTATTCAAAAATTAAATAAAATTTGATTTAAAAAAAATAACTGATTTTGTATTTTTTTCACTTATGTTTTAGGTAACAAATATTTAATTATGTTTTTAAATAAATTAATCATAAACTAACTTAATTGTTATTCTTTTATTAAGAATTAATTATTATTTTGTCAATAAAATAAAAATTATCAATTTTTTCATAAATAAAATATTAAATATTTATTTAATTATTATTCAACATATGTCCAATAATATCTAGGAGTTGTAAAACAGGTCCACCACGTCAAACATGACCGTTTTGTCAGCACTTTTTTTGAGATTTGGCCAAAATTTCAAGCCTGCATTTTTAATGTGTTTGTCCTGTCATGTCCCATTTTTTTGGCTTTTGTGGCCATGGGCATTAACAAAAATATTTGCATGTTTAGGCTCAAAAAGTATAGTGTGTATGGACTGCCCCACCCTCACTTTTTGTAGGGCGTCTCAAGGTCTAAGAATCACTCCCTTAACCATGTTTACTCTGTTCTGCCCCGTCCCATTTTTTACGGGCTATTGCCGAGCGGATCTAAACGGGACGGACATACCTTTTTGCCACTTCTAATATCTCATATTCTTATAGAAATATAGGTCGCACAATAAATCCAAACTACGTCCAATACAAGAAGCATCAAGTTCAACACAATCAATCAATGGCTTAGGGTCCCGCACGAGTGGAGAAACGTTTCTCTTCTTGGTTTTTGAAGTTAGACGAGTGGCCAAATTGGTTTGCCTCCTCTTTTAGTTAAGTGGTACGGGATGGTATGTTGACTAGGTTGTGGCATGATGCTTGGTTAGGGACGATTTTGTTGTTGGTACACTATGGGAGGCTTTTTTTTGCTTCTGAGCAAAAGTTTCATGTGGTGTGTGCTAAGGGTTTGTGGATGGAGGGTGTTTGAGTTTGATGTTTTAGTTGGAGGCATCCTCTCCTTGTTTGGGAGGAAAAATTACTGGAGGAGATATCTATGAGGCTTATAGGGGTGGCCACTGCTCTTCTCCCGAGGATTGGAATCCTCACTTGCCTTCACCCAGTTGTCTCTCTTGAAAGGTTTCTCTGCTTCTTAGTTCTATAGGTTTTCTTTGTTTGGCTCGCTTGAGTTGGGGTTGTTTTTTCAATGGTTTTAGTTTTCTTTTCCTTGGGTGTACCATTGGTATTCTTTTTCTATATTGTGGTTGACTTCCTGAAAAATGTGATTATGGTACATATAGTTGGGTCTTGTTTCTTAAATTTGCTTTAATGTTGTCATAAGTTTTAAGGCGTGTATAGTGGATGATAGAACAAGAAATCACAATTAAATAAATTATTTAATATTAGTATAATTTATATTATTATCACTGGTAAGATTCTTATATAATTGTTATAATTAGTTATTATCCATTATTAACACTATTATGAGATGTCAATTAAATCAAATAGATAATAATTTTATTTCTTATTTTACATCGTTTTTCATAGTTTTGTTAGGGTTATTGCTTTAGTAATTTAACATTAGTGTTCTCATTACTGAACATCAACACCTCCTTAGACATACCAATTTCATTCCACCTTCGATCTCTATTTCATGAACACCACTCATATCACACCCTCATTTTCAACTTTTTCATGGAAAATTCATCCATGTTATTCCACAAACACTCATGTTTCACCAACTATGTATTTAAATCATTGGTATACAACACCCAAGGTTGTCGGACTCGCGAGTCTCATCAAACTCGTAAAGGATCGGCTTACTTGACTCACATACTTGTGCGAGTATGTGAAAAATTTATAAAAAAAAAAAAAGACTTTCAAAAACTTGTAAGTGACCCATATATATTTATAAAGCTATAAATGTCACATATATAAAACAAGTATATATAATAGAACATCAATTAACGTCAAAATTTAAATTCCATATTCCATAATAAAAAATTAACAAAAGAATTAATAAAATAAACAGAATAGCAAAGTATGTTGTTAAATACTTAGTACTTATTTCTTCTTAATTGGCTACTACATAAAGTAAAAAAAACATAAAATAAATATGCTAATGGCTTCAAATATCCAAAGCTCCAGTGAAATCACCACACCACTAATACCATCACCATCATCTTCATCGATATCTGGACTATCATCATCAAACTCTTCCTCAGATGAGACACCTTCTTCATCATTAACCAAAGTTGGATTGCTTGAAGTTCCATTTTCACCTAATTCAACATTTCCACCACCCCAATTTTACATAACATTAGTAACAACAATATCAGCTTCCACAATATTGTAACACTAACATCATCTTGCTCAACATTAACTTCAGTTTGCACATTTATT
Source organism: Vicia villosa (assembly GCF_029867415.1). Taxonomy (NCBI): domain Eukaryota; kingdom Viridiplantae; phylum Streptophyta; class Magnoliopsida; order Fabales; family Fabaceae; genus Vicia; species Vicia villosa. The sequence goes on along the minus strand of NC_081186.1, from coordinate 96,896,699 downwards.
CATTAGGATCTTCGATTATCCATTTATCATCTGAGTAAATATTTTAAAATGAAAGAACAACACTCTTTGCTTTTGCTTTTCTACTTTTCAACTTCGAATTCTACATGACATAAACCAATTTGCTCTTCTTTGTATGCAACATATTTCTTCTCTTTGTATGATCCTACAAAGTAAATAATAATTCAACTCAATGTTTCTAAAAAAATTAAAAATCAAGTCTATAAATAAACAAATAATAATTCAATCATCATTTCAAAGGAACTCCAATTCTCTTCACAACCGAAATAGTTGCAAGTTAAACTTAGAAGACGAATTGCAAACTTCTTTTATTATGGAGTCATATCTCCATAGAAATCCCACCATTTTAGAAGGTAACATATTATTCTTAGAGTTATTTGCAGCTTCACAACCAAACACGCTTCTATCAAAATGAGAGTCAGTCATTTGCTGAATAATTTTGTTGTGCATAACATTATCATTTACCATCATATTTAAACAATTGAACAACCCATTTTTATCTTCATCATCATCATCTCTAAAATTATCTTCATGGTGGAATTGATGATTAATATAATATGTTATGGCATAAAAGAGCCTACAAGTTTCTGCAAGTCTACCAGGGTCTACTCGAGTCTATCAAAAAACGATTCTATGCATGATCTTACTTGTTTTTTCTTTCTATGAGGAGGGATTAAATTACACCCGAAGAGTTACACCACAAGTTACACTCGCTTATAACTTCATTTCGAATAAATGTTTTTTAAAACCAACTGTTAGATTGAAATATACTATCATATAGATCACACCTATAAAATTTGGGATTAATCTATAATGATTTACTATACCATCAAGATATCCAAAGATTAACGTCAAAATGAATTTTCAAATAACATTAATTTTGATGTAATTCATTGACATAGTAAATCATTATAGATTAATCTCAAACTTTATAGCTATGATCTATATGATAGTATGTTTCGATCTAACGGTTGATTTTAAAAAATATTTATTCGAAATGAAGTTATGAACGAGTATATATACATACATATATATATATATATATATATATATATATATATATATATATATATATATATATATATATATATATATATATATATTTTACTTAAAAGTCTATATTTGGTGTAAAATTACATGATCTTTCTAAAAAGTTTGAAAACAGTGGAATTGTAAGATTTGGATTAAAAAAATATTGATTGTTTTACTTAATACTCCACTTGGGATGTCATCAAGGACTAGATAGATTTTTCATAGTCGTATTATAAAGGTGTCATGATTCAACGTAGGAGTGCGCGCGCGATAAAAATCTCCATATTTATCCATGAGAATTATGTTTTTATTAGCAATTACCCGGAATAGGACAGAAAAGGAAAACAGTTTATTTCCTATTTCCTACCAAACACAATAATTTATAACACCTAATTTCCCACCATAAGTGTAAAACGGAAAAAAGAGAAAGAAAGAAAATTGAAGTTAGAAATTTCGAAACCAACCATTTGTCGTCCATACGCGCAAATATGAGTTTACCTCAGTCAACAAAATAATACAAACAATCACTCAATAGTTCATTTATATTGGTATATATATCTAAGAGTTCAATGACTATGAATTGCACCTTAACCACAAATTAGCATAAAAACAATTTGAAAATAGGTACCACTAATATGAAGGTGAGAAATAAATGCATGATTTAATTATAAGCTCTTTATTTTATTTTTTGGTAAATAATAAGCTCTTTATACCACAGAAAATAGTTATCCAGATGCATATGGGAAATGATAAATGCAGAAGCAAAGCTATGAAAATAGCTGCAGCTTTTCAAGGTACATGCAATAACCTTCACTTCCATTAATTAATTTCACTTGTAACTTTATATTATATTTTACATTGTTATGTATGATCCTATATAGGTGTGGTTTCAGTGTCATTAGAAGGAGAAAGCAGAGATCAAGTAGTAGTAACTGGAGATCAAATAGATTGTGTTTGTTTGGCTAAAAAGTTGAGAAAGAAATTTTGTTATGTTAATCTTCTAAGTGTTGATGATGAAAAGCCTTCCACTACTAGTAATGAGGGTGGTGAAGCTGGTGAAGAACAAAAAGATGTTGAAATAAGTACTACATCATTGAAAAAGTTATCTTGTTGTGAGCAAAGCTATCATCCACCTTGTACCCCTTATTACATAGTTTATGATCCATATCCTATTAGTTGCTATTGGAATAGGTTTGACCAACTAACAGGGGTCTATGATCTTGTTTACGTTGATCCGGGTCAGGTCACACAGTTTTTTTAAATAGAAAATGTCTAGTCTTTTTTATAAACATATTTAACTAAAAAGATTAGGTCATAGACAATAAAAAAGTTTTTTAAGCTTATCAAAATGGACTATTGAATAAACATAGATAAAATTATTATTATTACATTGTATTTTGTACGTTGAACTAAAATACGAAAATAAAATTTTGTATCTTGAAGAACTTGTAAAAATAAGTTAAAAAATCTTATGAACAATGTTATATATTGTTGGCATTGGTTGTTTTAATAAGTTTTCTCAAACAGATAGTATCTCAAAACTTATGATAATAGGTAAACTTAAATGAGTTAATTAAAACAAACATTAACTTCATTTATGTTTTACTTTGTTAGTCTATTTTATATTAGTTGAATTGCTTATTCACAAATGTTTAAATGAAGTAGGCTTTTAAGTAGGTTAGTAGGTCAATCAAGCTTTCGAAAACAATAGATTCAGACTTTAAAATTAGTTTATGATAGGTTACAAGTTAGCCTTAAGCTTTGAATTTTTTAATTAGTCAGACCCAAGTTTGACAATGTCTAACTCGACCTAATTTATTCCCATCCCACCCTAATTGCTCAATCCTTAAAAAATATAGTGTTATTATATGGTAAGCATTCAAATTATAATTATTTGTGTTTTTTTATTTGATTTGTTGTATTCTAAATAACTCTAATATTTAAAATAACAAAAAAAGTTTTAAGAGACTCGCTTTTAGTTTTTGAAAGTGACATCTTTTTTAAGTTGTTTTTAAATTAAAAGTTAATAAGATTTCACCTCGGTTGAAACTCTCAATCAAGAGAAAAACTGACACTCGTTATGAGTTGGACTTCAGTGATAGCAAATTTATGTTATATATATATATATATATATATATATATATATATATATATATATATATATATATATATATATATATATATATATATATAATAAAAGTGGTATTTTATTTTTTTATTACAAACTAATTACATTTCCCTTCGGTTGGATTTCCAACCAAGAGAAAAAGCGACACTGGTCATAAGTTTGATTCTCAGTATTAGCACTTGTATATATTCTCTTAATGGGAAAAGTGACTTTTTTTATAAAAAAAATTGTCGCCTTAGTTGGGAGGATCAACTGAGGGGAAAAGTTTATCAATAAAATAAAATTGTGTCATACTTTTATTTTTTATTTTAAATGAGTATAAATAAGATTTCCATATTCCAGGGGGGAAAGTAGCGTTCTTTTGCCTTCTTCAGAACATGGCTAGTTTGTTTCATCAGTTTTTTCGTAATGAATATCATAACAAAATTCATCATCTCCTCAAAATACCACCTTTACTAACCAATGTAGTATCATTTCCTCACTAAACCAAACTTAATAACACTATTTCTTCACTTAAACAAACTTGATAACACTTTTTCTTCCACTATAAGGTTATGACCTCAATCATATCTTCTCCAACTAGTAAGAAGTAAGGAAAAGATGTAGAAAACTCGAAGAACGGAACTCGAACGAAACTCGCAAGAAGGAAACACAAAATGAAAGGAGGAAGGAAACAACGGAACCTCCATAATTTCTTTGAGTTTTTCGTCATGTTTTAGGCACGTAAAACATCTTCACCATGCATGTAATAATAATGTTGTTGTTGAGATATTTTATGTTTAGTGTTGTTGTTGTTGTTGAGAGTCTAAACCCTAAAGGCTTAAAATTGTTGTTGAGATTGAGATTAAATTTTTTATGTTGTTATAGTTGAGATTGAGATTGAAGGTTTTATGTAGTAGTTTTGTTGAGATAAGTAAAGGTTTAGTGTTGTTATTGTTATTGAGATTGAAGGTTTTATGTTGTTGTTATTGTTGACATAAGTAAAAGGTTTAATGTTGTTGTTGTTGTTATTGAGATTGAAGATTTTATGTTGTTGTTGAGGTTAAAGGTTTAATGTTGTTGTGATATTGAAAGTTTAATGTTGCAGTGAGATTGAAGGTTTTAATATTGTTGTTGTTGTGTTAACTTATCAAAGTCTTGACATCTCTCTTAAAGATTGTTGAAGCGATATAGCGGCAAGCAACAAAAGATTTGGAAATATTTATCCGGGAATTTATCGTGTCCACAGAGATTAGTGCTACTGAACTGCCGTTCGACGGATTCTTAGTTATGAGTTTGGTTTTGAATGAATTTAAATATGAAATGGAAAAGTAAATATCAACACAAAAAGAATACATTCTTCAAATAGAAGAAACTATCAAGTATTGCATATAATCTACTCTTCACAAACTTAAACTTATCGACCAGTTGCACTCAGTCTACTATACTCCTTAAACCATTCACGTGTTGCCCGTTGTCGGCATTCGTGTCCAAACACCTCCACGAGTTCTATTGTATGCTTAGTTGACGATTTCTCCACCAATCAAACATACGGTAGCTTACCGTGTTAAATTAAAATATTGCTCGATCGACGATCTCTCCACCAATCAAACAACCCGGTAGCATTACGAACCAACACAAAGTGAACATTAACTCTTCATCTATCTCTACAATCAAGAAGCTAATGATCATCTCTCCTAATCAAGATTTGTGAGGTCTATCTCTACAACAACACAAACCCCTAACATCAAGATGCAAAACAACCCACCAAACATAACCCAAACATCAAGATGTAAAAAATCAGGAAAAACAACAAGTTTATATTGTAAAGCAACTTTATACAACGCCATGGGCGACAAATATACATGAGATCAGAGTATATATATACAAAACCCACAAATGAAACCACAAGGAGAAGAAAAGAAGAAAAACCCAAAAATCTCACGGTTTGTCGGCTCCGATTGATGAAGGATTCAACCCCGGATCATCCATTTGACAGTTCCAATGTGTTTTCTAGCATCTTTCCACTCAAAAATGGTTGTGATGACTTTGGGAACAAATACCCCAAAGCATAACCCTAAAAAATGTGATTTTTCCCTATTTAATGACTTTCCAAACCGCCCAGACCGCGCTTAGCGCGGTCAAGACCGCTTAGCCCGCTCAACAGAAAATTGAAATCTTGTTTTGGCCATATCTTGAGAACCGTAACTCCGATTTGCGCCCGGTTCGAAGCGTTGGAAAGCTTATTTCATGCTTTATCTAACAATGACAACATATCAACCAAATTGGTGATTTATTATTATTTGGTTTTGAGCTTTATTCGCCGAATGAATTGATTCCGCCGCTCAAAATCGCGCGTTTGAAGCCGTGTCTTCGCCACGTTATTGCTCATGCTCCAAATACGCCTCAATACCTACAAAATGAATAGAAAACTATCAAAAAGTATAAAAGTATATGAAGATACATCTATTCACAAAGTATACGTATTTATACACAAAACGGGGTATTATTCGAACGGTATTAACAAAAAGTATTGATAAGTGCCACTATTTACAAACACAAAATAACTACATTTTGACACTTAACAAAGATATATAGAATTTTAAGTTGAACCTTTATTGTTAAAATATGTAGTTTATAATGTAACTTAGTAATGTTTGTCTAATTTAATATATGTGTAGGTTTATTACAATGTGGCTTAGCAATGATTTGATTTTACAATAAGACTTAGCAAAGTTTTCATTCAAAATGCATGATTTGTGTAGGATTTTGATTTTCTTTTTCGAAAGTAGTTATGGGTCATAGTTGGATGAAAGTTAATAGATTAAGTGCAGAGTATAATAATGGAGTAGTTGATTTTATTCAATTTTCTAAAAGAAACTTCCTAAAAATAATAGAATCCATTTTTCCTTTTTTTGTGGGAAAACGACAAAATTTGAAAAGGAAGTAATATTAAAGCATCTATGTGGTGATGGAATTAGTCAACATTATACAACATGGACATAGCATGGTGAAGTGGAAAAACTCAATTGTGTCAAATAGAGATGAAGTTGGTGTGGATATGGATGATCAACTAGAAGATATGATATGTGATACTGGATAAGATTCTTTTAGGAAAATCCATGTGTATGATAATTTATGTAGTAACGAGGAAGAGCTGCAATATCCAGGGTGCATAAATTTTATATGAATGTCGGTGGTGTTAAGACTATTTAATCTAAAGGAAAAAAGTGGATGGACGAATAAATATTTTACATAATTGCTTGAATTATTGAAATATATGCTTCAAGAAGTTAACACGTTGTTGAACCGTAATTATGAGGTCAAGAAGATATTGTGTTCGATGGGTTTGGACTGTATCAAAATACATGCATATTATAATGATTGCATATTATACATGAAGGATGATGGTGATGATGATGATGGTATAAACAGAAAGTGTCTTCCTGCCAAGGTGATGTAGTATGTACCAATAAGTCTAAGGTTTAATATAGTATTGCTAATATAAATGACTCAAATAATATTATATAGCTTGTAGATGAAAGAAAATGTGATTAAAAAATTCTCCATGTAGATTATTCTTTGCAATGGAGGAAAATTGATTTTTGTGTATCCAAAATTTGCCAATGAGCCAATAAAGCTTAGGATTTGACTTGCTAGAGATGGAATGAACATGTTTGATAATCTAAATACTGGTCATAATTTATGGTTTGTTCTTCTCATAATTTGTAATCTATCTTTGTCGTTGTGCATCAAGCAAATATATGATGTTTTCTATGATGATTTTGAGCCCAAGACTACCAGGAAACGACATAGATATTTATCTAAGTCCAGTGATTGAAGATTTAAAATTATGTGGGAGGTAGGTGTTGATATTGATGATGCGTATTCGGCTGAAAATTTTAAGATGAGTGTCATGTTATTTTTCCCAATCAACAACTTTCTTGCATACGATAATTTGTATGGGTACAACGTTAAGAGACACAAAGTGTGTTATATGTGTGAATATTTTACATGTAATTACCAACTAAAGAAAGGAAAAAATATGGTTTACCTTGAGCACCAAAAATTTTAAAACTGAATCATCCATATCATAGATTGCATAAAGCTTCTCATGGAGAGCATGAATTTGATATCTCTCCAAAGCCCTTAACCGGTAAGGAAATTTATCAACGACAACAATACATTAATGTTGTTTTTGGAAAGAACCAAAAAGAGCTTGTGAAGAAAAAATAATATGGAAAAAGAGATTGTGTTTTTTTATCTTTCATATTGGTCTAGATTCAATGTAAGATATTGTCTTGATGTGATGCATGTGTAGAAAAATGTGTGCAATAGTGTGATGGGAAAAATTTTCAAAATTCATGGCAAGACAAAAGATGGTAAAAAATGTTCGTCTATATTTGGTGGATATGTGTATATGACAAAAGTTATCCCCGAGGATACTCATAAAATATCAAAAAAGTTGTGTCAATGAAAGATCTCAAATGAATTCGTTTAAAATCTCATGATTGTCATGTCTTGATGCAATAACTTCTACCAATGGCAATTTGTGGCATCTTTCTAAAACATGTAAGGGAAACTATAATTAGACTGTGCTTATTCATTCAATGTTGTATGTAATAAAGTCATTGATCTAGAAAAATTTAATGAGTTAGAACATGAGAATGCAATCATCTTGTGTCAACTGCAGATGTATTTCCCTCCATCATTTTTTGATATTATGGTTCACTTAATTGATCATCTAGTCAGGGAGATTAGATTTTTTGGTCTAGTTTATTTAAGGTGGGTGTATCTAATAGAGCAATACATGAACATCTTTAAAGGTTATACAAAGAATCATCACTGCCCGAAAGCTTCGATCATTGTAAAGTACATCATAGAAGAAGCTATTTATTTTTGGTCAAACTATTTGTTAGAAATGGACTACATAGAAATTTCCAAGTCTCGTTATGATGGAAGATATGAATGTAGAGGTACTCAAGATTTAAATGTAAAGTCAATGGCCCAGAATGTAGTTCTTTTAAAACATTTGTATATATTGAATAATATTGTTGAAGTTCAAGCTTACTTATTTGCTTACAAAAGATTTATGAAGGAATAGTTCTATTGGATGAGTGAAAATTGTTGTTAACAAAGTATAACATGAGTTTCATAAATTGGTTTAATGAAAGGATTGTTAATGATGGGAGTGAATCTGAGACAATTAAATAGATGTTATATATACTTAAATTTAGTTTAATAACTTGGACTGTGTACGAAATTAGTAAATTTTCCTTATATACAAAATTAAAGGATGACCGTAGTATCATGTAAAATAGTGATGTTATGGTTGATTTTGAATACATGAACTTCTTCAATTCCAAAGATTAAAAAAAATTCTTGTAATGACATCTAGATCGTACTTTTGGGTCATTGGAGAGATTTAAAAGGTTGATTATGTTATATTTATAGAGTTATTGGTTGAGAGAAGAAATTGATAAGAGAGAAATAGGTGAGAAAGGGTATAAGAAGAGAGAAATAAATGAGAAATAGAATAAATTTGATAGCACATTATTAAAGTGTCTTTATTAAAATGCAAGTGCATTGAGAGTAACACTAGTGTAAAAATTAATGAGTTATGATTCATATGGATCATCGCAAGGCAACTTATATGAATGAACCTTTCATCCTGGAATCCCAATCAAAACAAATGTTTTGTGTCACTAATCCTTCTAAAAATATAGTGAATTATTTTTCAAGGAAAACACATTCCTACTAGTGAAAAAAACAAAATTTAACTCCTGATATTTCTCAGACCCCTTATTTTGCAACATGTGTGCATACATCATTTAAAGAAAATGATTAGTATAATGTGCATGCTATTCGTTATGATCTTCAAGAATAGATATGAGGAAACTAACAAATAAATACTTTTCATTGTTTATCCATAATTTATTGTTAATTTTATTTTTAATATTTTTAGTTAATACTGTTATAATTATATGTCATTGATTTTTATTCATCCAACATCCCTCCTACAAATGAAGGTTCTCTTATTCAGTATTAAAGAAGAAGAAAATACTAGAGGTGCCACAATGATAACTTAATTAACAGAAGTCAACAACACATGCGATAAGTTGTAGGTTGAGTTTAATTTGAAAACACGGGGTTGTGATGGTCAACATGCTTCCACATTTAGCAGTTATACGTCATTGCTTGGTCATATCTAAACAAGTATTTTGGTAGATGATTGGGGCCAAGTACTAGTTGTTGTGAAATAAAGTATATGGACAGATCGTAAGGTATTAATTTTAACTTACATGATTTAATCTTAAAATTGTATATATGACCATTTGTGTTTTTTGTTAAATACTAATACTTACATGTTGAAGTAAATGTAGTTGACTTTTGAGTTTCCAAAAAGTAATGATAAGGTGAAGAATAGGTGGATTTCTTACATTGATGAGTGTTGGAAAAGCTTTAGGACACAACTCATATTTGATTACATTACAAAGCCCAAACTTGATCTTGATCATTCAGTAGTGAAGTATAGTTTTGTTGATAAGGGGATTTGGGATAAGTTTGTCGAGTCATGAAGTTCTCCTGAATTTCAGGTTAGTAACAGTCTTATTATATGAAGAATAATCTTGTGTTCTGTTGATGCTTTTAAGATACAATCCATAAATTAATATTTCCACTATATTTATAATAGGCTAAGAGTCAAAGAGAAAAGGAAAAAAGGCTAAAAATCTATATCCCCGTAGATTGTCTCGTGGAAAATATAAAAAAGTTAAGAAAAAAATTATTAATGAAAAAAGATAATAGAGACAACAATAACTGGGAGATGTTTCACTAAGTCTTGATCGCAGCCTATCTCCACCATCACGCCATGAGAAATGAGAAAGGGCCCGACAAAGACCAGGCAGAGTTCACATCAAAGCTACACTTGTAGTCGCTAATAAGATTTCCAATAGATCCCCACCGCCCTGAGGGGCGATCAAAAATGCTAGATCCCTAAGTGGTATTTCTGTCGTCCTAAAAGGCGATCAAAATTCTGGGGCCTTAAGGGAAATTCTTACCAAGAAGCCGTCACATCACCGAATTCCCCTAAAGGGTCTTTACTATTCTCCTTGTATGAAAATGGAAGAATATACACTCTGCCTTGGGAGAAAGAAATATTAATAAATATTCCCAATTAAGGGTCTAAAACAAGCAGGAAGAAATAATTTATGGAGAAAAATAACACTAAAGGCACTTCATATAAAGGATGCCCGAAAGGCGTTGTTGTCTTAATGGTTACAAAAAGCCCTTGAAGATGAAAAGGAACATAATATAAGGCCATTAAAAGCCCAGAAACATCGCCAAAATAACATTACAAAAGGGTCGAAATATGAGGAGCTGCTCATCGTCTGTCAGCCTAACATCCCAAACCACCTAAAAATGGATCCAACAGACTTAAGTCCAAATTAGGGTGAAGAAAGGCAACATGCCTTCTCACTCTCTCAAAATGTTGGGCGGAGATGGCCGCAACTTTTTCCTTGAGCGACAAGACTTTGTCCTTTAAACTCTCCCAAGTATTTCATATCTTCTCAAGCGACTTCTCCAAGCACCCCACCTCTTCAAACCGTGCAAGCGCCATAACAACTATTTCATTGGTGAGTGCCTTCACACCATTATGTTTTTCTCTTAGCACCCTTACCTCCTACCCGCCTTCGTGAGCACTCCTCAGGGTATAGTTCACCTTAGATTGTAGCTTTATGAGGGTGTAGGAATGTTTTACCCTTTAAGCTTTCCTCATTAGAAAGTACTTTAAGAGCTGTACTTCTAGCAGGTCAGATAACTAAGCAAAATACATGCTAAGGATTAACTAATAATTAATCGGGAAGTTCTATGAGAAGGAGAAGGGTGATCAGAGAACTCCACATCATAGAAGGTAAGGTGCCACAAATAAGGCTCATGATGGAAGAATTCCCCGACTACTTTCTCACCATCTTTGCCCACCTCGCGACTTCTTGATTGTCTATAAAAGCCCTCCTCCCATTGTGGAATTTTTGGAGGGCGATCCTCGCCATCCCTAGAGGTTTCACATTGCCTCCCCTCACGCCCACTACGACATAAATTGCATTTGGATCAAACATTTTCTCTTCTCATCAAGAGAAATCACCTCCATATCCCCTACATATAAAAGAATATTGTTAGAACATATGAAGTAATAAGTACGAGATCAGACCAAAAGGGTATTCTTTTATACCTTAGTACGCCTCTACCTTATCGCAGTCTTCGTGGTCCCGAGTAATAAGGGGCAAGAATCTAGAGAACGGAAAAATCTCAAAATCTTTATCAAATGGGAAAGAACACTTGGGTCCACCCCTTGGATAATATGGGGATTCTACGTCCACGATAGAGGAAAAATAGGGTCGCCCCTCATCCTTGTGATTGGAGAGACATCGCCTCGCCCTCCTATTTGCAGAAACTTATCCTTCCAATCCTCATAGGGGTTTGCAAAAGGCTTCAGTTGAAATCCACTCGACAAAGGGCACAACATTACCCAACCATTGTTGGGAAGAATCTATGTCGTAAATAAGGAAAAGAACACCCTCACAACGGGGGACACGCCCAGGCTGTAAAAGACTATCTTAAAATCCCTTAGTATACCCCACACATTCTGAGTCATCTGAGAAGGGGCAACATATATAGCCGTAAAAAAATCTACTTCCAAAGAAGTAAATGGAACTAAAACCCTTGGCTTGTGAATAATGGGTAGGTGGATAATGTGCAAGCCAAGGTTTTAGGTTTTCTCTCAACCATTACTATGCTTGCCCTGGCCTGCCTAGTTTTAGGGGTGTGGGGTCTGTTATGCACGCCCCACCCTCAATTTTATTCGTGGGCGAACCAAAATTTTAGGCCTACATCCTCTACTAAGTCCGCCCCGCCCATCTGCTTGCAAAATTTTACGTGTCGGGCATGCTCATTTTCCATCCTTAGCTATATGCATTGTTTTATAATACACCATCCAATAGTGGTCATAAGACCACTCATGATAATTTCTATTTTGGTAGAAATTTTTTGAAAGGCGTCTAATTTTCTAAAGAGAATTTTAAGAAAAAACTTGTAAATCTCAACGAGAGGAAAGGGAATAAGGGGCTCTGAAATTTCAAAGAGCATGCAGGGAAAGACAACAAGTATTAATTATGTTCGAGTAACTAATTAACTAAAAATAGTTTTAATTTAAATTTTCATACCCCTATTTTATAAAATTCATAAAATTAATCTCCCTATTTCAAATTCAAATAATTTTGACCTGCCTCTCATATTTTAGCATTTAAAATTAACAATGTGTCTATTTTTAAATGACGTCTCACTTGTGAAACGTGATAAATCATCATATAGGAATCGTTTGGGAAACCTTATAAATAAAATATGAAAGTTAAAAAAAATGGACATTTCATCAATTTCATTGCAAAAATATAAAAGATGTAAAAGCTATTTATATTTAAAATAGAAAAATATAGTTTTGTGAATCACATAAAATAGAAAAGGTAAAACTGTAATTAAATAAAAAATAAATAAATTTTAACACGGTAAGAAATTATATCAAATAAAAAAGTAAATCATATATATGACCAAAACTTACATTTTACATAAAAAGGATGATTTTAAAATATTATATTCAATATTATTTGTTGAGCTCACATTGACCCAACGTGAAACTTATAAACAAGCTATTGATTAAAATGCACTTTTACTCCCCTTGTTTGTTGATTTTTAACTGTCAGTCTTCCATTTTAAAAATTAATTTTTAGGTGCCTCAACTTTACATCCCTTAGAATTTAGTTGGTCCGCTTCAATTTTGCACACGTAGTATTGCTTAGTGAAATTAGGTACGATTTTATTTTATTTCTAATGGAAATTATTTGTTTTCACAATTGTTATAACATTTAGGTTTATAATTAAATGACAAAAAATTGAGCTAAAGAACAAATTTAAAAGTAACTCGCTTCACGAAGAACACTTCTTCTACATTAAAAATAACAAAAAAAACAAATTTTTACATACGTGGAAGCATACCCACAAAATAAGATAAGAAGAAAAAAATTCAAAAATGAAACTCACAAATTTATTATTCAACTTGTATTTTTTACGAGGATAAAATTACAAACCCTCTCATACAATGGTAATTTTTTAGGAGAAAATTTTAAACATTTCAAACTGCAATTTTGAACGTAAAAATTGCAAACCATTTTGCAATTACAACTTTTGGACGGAAAAATTGCAAACCTCTCTCTATTACAATTTTTGGACGGAAAAATTGCAAACTCCCTCTCAACTATAATTTTTGGATGGAAAAATTGCAAACCTCTAAACACAAAATTACCAAAATCCCCTGATAAACCCAAAAGACTGCATTTTGTTGTTGTATCTAAAACTCAAACTAATCATCTCTATATTAATACTCCAATTCTATTTTATTTCTACTACCCAATGTGGGACTTAGATGAATATACTATTTGACATAATAAATTCTCTCTTCATCCAAAGTCTCATATATCTTCACTTTGTCATCAACTTCATCTTCAAAGCGTTTAAGATCATTATAATGGTTAGCCACATTCAGTGGCGACGCTAGGGCCCGGCCAGGGTGGGCACTTGCCCAGGCTCGGGCCCAATAGTTTTTTTTAAGCCCATATATCTACAAAAACAAAAATTAAAAAAAAAAGGAAAAACGTTTATGAGAAAGAAAAAAAATCACAAACCTTTCGTTAAGAACACACCGCAATTGCCGACCTTCCACACTTCACCGTCGCACTCAACCTCTTTCACATTTTTAAATATGGCTCTCGTATGATATTTATGCTTGAAGATTTTTTTTATTGTTGTATTTCATAGGGTGAGTTCTTTTCTTACTTTTGATTTCATTGTGGTGAGAAGTGACGAAATGGAGATTATTCTGATCTTTTGTTTATTATTTGCTTATGGGTTTATGTATTTGTTGTTAGTGTTTGAAGTTAAGCATGCGAATGAAAAGAATAGAGTTTTTGTTTTCTTTGAAAATGAAGAAAAAAAGGGTCTGTTTTGTGTTTTCTGGTATTTGGGGATGTTGATTGAATCAAAGTTCTTCTTCTTGTTGTTTTATTAACTATAATGAGAGATAAATAGAGACAGCATCCACCGCCCCAATTTGTCTTGGTGTGTGTTTTCTTTTTTTAATCTATTTTTTTATTAATTATATAATTGTTAAGAAATTAGAATTTTAGAGTAGATTTGGGCCATGGGCTATTCCATCTCTTTTAGCACCCCCAATCCATTAGTTCACTTTCTTTCTTTTAATTTAGTTACTTTATTTGAGTTATTAATTTTATTTTATTAACTTTATTAAGTTATTTAATTTAGGTTAATTCAATTTTGCTTCTCATGTCTTGACACCGAAAACTCTTTCTCCAAGTTTGATGTTGATAAGCTTGCTCGCTATAAAGACTTTTCTGATGGTGGTGATCGTGGAACAATAAGGGATCAACTAGAAATTTATGTTCTTCAAGTGAAAAGAAATGTTTCATTTTCTACTTGTGAAGATGTTCAATGTTGGGCTATGAAGATGGTTCAAACTGAGAAACATTTGGTATTTCTATTGGTTTATAAACTTATTGAGTTAGCTTTGATATTACCAGTGTCGACAGCATCCGTTGAAATAGCCTTTTCAACAATGAAGATTATCAAGTCTAAATTACGCAATAAGATCAACGATGTGTGGTTCAATGACTTGATGGTATGTTACACTGAGCTGGAGATATTCAAGTCACTTGATGCTATTGATATTATTCGAACATTCACTGCAAAGAAGTCTCGGTAAGGACATTTGCCTCGTGAGTTTATTTAACACCCTATTGTAAGGTTACCTTTCATCTCTTTTATTCCTTTTGATGACTATTTATATATTATATACAATAAATTTGCGGTATTTAAAATTTTGCCCAGGCTTTATAACTTTTCTGGCTTCGCCATTGGCCACATTTGTAAAATTATTACTCTTTTATCCTTTTGTCTTCTTCCTCCCTTGATCAAAATAATTATTACACTTCCTTTTTTTTGCTGGATCAGAATTTTTGCTACTTTTCATTCCTCCCTTGATCGGGACCTTAGCTCTGATACCAGTTGTTGGGAAAATAACATAAAAAAACAAATTTCTGCACACGTGGAAGCATACCCTCAAAAGAAGAAAAGAAGAAAAAAATTAAAAATAAAACTATCAAATTTATTATTCAACTTGTAATTTTTACGATGACAAAAATTACAAACCTTCTCATTCAATCGCAATTTTTTTGGAGAAAATTGCAAACCCTCCAAACTGTAATTTTGAACGGAAAATTTGTAAACCCTATGATCAATTACATTTTTTGGACAAAAAAATTACTAACCTCTCTCAATTATAATTTTTCGACGGAAAAATTTCAAACTCTCTCTCTCTCTCAACTACAATTATTGGACGGAAAAATTACAAATTCTCTTTCAACTAAAATTTTTGGACGAAAAAATTGCAAATCCTCTCAACAAACTATTTTTGAACGGATAAATAGGAAACCCTTTCAACAAACTATTTTTGAATGGAAAAATAGAAGATCCTCTCTAGACACAAAACTACCAAAATCTCAAATACACCTAAAAGACTATATTTTGTTGGTGTACCTAAAACTCAAACTAACCATCTCTATTTATGCTAATAATCCAATTCTATTTTATTTCTACTACCTGATGTGAGACTCGGATGAATAGATTATTTGTTTCCCCACACAACTCACACTTGTTTCTCAATAGTCTCTCCCTCAAGTGTGAGCTCATCCACTATGATTCCCCCTCATGATGACTCAATAGTGGTATCAGAGTTCGGTTCGAGTAAGGGATCGACCGGCTACTTGTGTTGAAACTCTTCCTGACATGGTACTCGTTGAAGTTGTTAGACGCTGGCCTTAGGATCTAGAGGGGGGGTGAATAGATCTTACACAGTTTTGCGGAATTAATTGAACTTTAAGCGGAAGTGATTCTGAATCGACTCGCGTCTATTCCGAACCACTATTGAAACGATTGTATATGTGTTAAAACCACTAACCAGCTTGAGATAAACGATAAGAGAATACACTATAGAATCAATACGTCGCTCTATTGAAAATCAATTAACTTCTTATATGATGAACGACGTTTGCAATGCAGTAATGGTGAAAGAAGCAAAAACACAAACACTTGGTGATAATGATCAAATTGATGGTGATTCAATGTGTGATGGATTGTGATGTTTATATAAGTTCTTAATTCACAATCTTAACACTCGAATCGTTGATCAATTTGCTATTATGACCAAATATGAACAGAACGTAAATGAAAAGGTAAAAGCGACAAGAACACGATATTTGTTTAGGCAGTTCGTCGATCGTCCTCGCTACGACTACGTCTGCCCCCAATTCCAAACTGAAATTGGGAAATCTTTCATTAATGTTGAAAGCAGTTTATACAAAGAAGATAACAAAGCGATAAACCATAAACCAATTATGTCGATCCTTTGAATCTTCTTCCCCCTTAATCTTGAGTCAGATCAAGGTGATCCAAGAGCTTCACTCGATCCCTTTTCTGCAGTGTCTTGAATTGCCTTGAACCCTTGTTCTTCAATCTTCACACTCAGATGGATCCTCGATGAAACCTCTTGATAAAAACCCCAAAGAAACACCTATCTTGGAGGACACAACCCGCAGATTTTATTCACCAAAAACCCCACAAATCTTCACCCACTAGGAATCTTCAATTCCGTTCCATGGACGTTATCGAACTCGATCACTAACCCTCAACGCAAGAATGATTATGTGTAATTGTGTTGGAGATGACGAAGAACGAAGATGAGAAGCCTTTGTGTATCTTTCAGTCGTTGGTGTTGTTTTCAATAATTGAACCTTGGACAATATATATGAGAGCTAATCAGTTGGAGCAGAGAAAAACAGAATTTTTGGCATTCTTGATCAGTTAGGTCGACCTCTTGTAGTGCTTAGGTCGACCTAGCAGAGGTGCATAAGCTTGAATGGTATTTGCTCCCAGTTAGGTCGACCTGTTTGGGAAGTAGGTCGACCAGAATTCTCTTCAAGTGCGTTTTTGGGGCAAGTCTTCAGTTTAGGTCGACCTAGTTGATGTGTGAGTCGACCTAGCAGAAGTATGTGGAATTTTCTCTATTTTAGGTCGACCTAGGTTGACAGTAGGTCGACCTAACTGCTGCTTTTCTGCATTTTTCTTGTTTTGCTTGTGTTGAGTCGACCTATATGCATAATAGGTCGACCTGTTCTGACATGAGTGATCAATGCTTGCTTTTCTTTGAGTTTTCTGCTTCCACCTTGTTGCTTGTATGCTTATTGAGTTTGCCATGAATCAAAAACATCTTTGTGATTGTAATCTTGTATTCACAGAAGTGCTCATAATGAGATAAGGGTGTCTCTCAACGGCGGTACAAGCATGTGGATAAAAGAGCTTCTGCTTTAGGAGGATCATAGTGGATAGACTCACACTTAAAGGGGAGATTATTGAGAAAGAAGTGTAAGTTGTATGGAGAAACAAGTGTGAGTTCTAAGTCCCATATTGTTTAGAAAAATGGAGGTTGAACACTTTATGAATGAAAGGACCCATACACCTATCACCTTAAGGTTTTGGATGAATATGTGGTGTCTCTTTCACTTGTTTGGGTGAGTCTTTGGCTTTTAGGTAATTGTTTGACCCAATGTGAATGCTTCTCTCTCATGATGACCCAACACAACCCTAGAAATCAAATCAACCACAAAGAAACATGTCATTGTTGTCTTTCGTCATATTCTTCCTCCAAATCCCAAAGCATATTTCGTTCATTAAGGTATGAATGAAAAGCAGATTTGTTTTAATCAGATCATTGTTGTTGTATCTTCTTTCTTTTCCATTGATATATTCGGGTGCAATGCTGAAATAAGTGTAGCCATTTTGTTTGGTTGGATGAAGAAATGAACCCTATAGCAAAAGAAGTTATCTCTCCATTATTATAGAATTTAATAAATGTATTTAAACCTAAACTATTTTTATTAACATTTTACAATTTTTATGATGTATTTATTAATTCGTAAAATTAAGAGATCATTTTGACTTGATTGATCCTTAATTTATTTATCCGGTATTTGTAAAGGCACACCACATGAAAAAAAAATACCAGATAAAAAAACTTAAGCAACAAAAGTCACCATCCCTATTGGAGCACATGCTAATTAAAGCTCAAGCTATTGGGAGCATCATCAATAAAACAAATACGACTAGTAGAGTAGAAGACTCACTCCAACCTCTGAATCAGATCATAAACTCTCAATCTGCTATTGATTAAGATAGATGATTGGATTATAAATTCAGTCAGAATAATTACATGAGTTCATCACTGATCTTCCAAGATACAATTTTCATGCAACAAAAATGTTATTTTTTCCATAATTTTCACATTTATTGATGATGTAGAGAAAATAATATCATTGTGCACACTTCAAATAATCCAAACAACATAATGTCAACTCATCATAAAACCACCCCTAACTCTCTCGTTATCTCCTAAAGAAAGTGGATTTTAAAAAAATCTAGAATCTCCATAGAGAACCATTGACCACCCAACCAGTTAAGATCAAATACCACATAGTCGAAATTATATCACAATTGACAAAGAAATGGGGAAATGACTCTATCTCTTCCTTACAAACATGAGAAGATAACCTTATTGGATCAACAATCTCCTATACTAGTCATATTCTCTTTAGATGGAATTCTTTCTTGCAGAAATTGCCAAGAGAAAATAATCACTTTATAAAGGATCCATCTAACCAAATGATAGGAATGGTCAAATGAGAGAGAGAGAGAGAGAGAGAGAGAGAGGCCAATTTGTCTCTAGAGTGATGTCACCACCACCTATTTCTATCTAAAGTAAGAGTCAAGATCAAATCTTGAAGAAGATAATGAAAATTAAAAATCAAAGATTACTCAAAAAAAAAATCTCTATCATCTCAAATCCAATATTAACTCTCCCTTCCTTCAAACTCGCATTGACGTGAAATTAGTAAATAAACTATTTTCAATAACATTTTATGATATTTATAAATTTACAAAAGTAAAACATCATTTTGATTGATCCTTAATTTATTTATCCACTTCTTTGTAAAGGCCCGCCGCATGAAAAAACATAACTTGTAAAGAGAAGGGAAAAAACCAGCATATTCTTCACATCACTCATGAACATTTCACAGATTGTATCTTAATTTTTATATGAATTAATCCTAGTTAAAAACACAACCTGCAAAAGCATTTAGAAATTGTTAATAAAGAATCCCAATAACATTTTGTATGGCTACCTTCCTTACCTGTCCCCAAAGCCATTGGGATCAAAATAAAGTAGCATAAGAAAAAAAAAAAGACCACATTTGACAGAAGACATATTAACCATAAAGGAATAGACATAACCCCAGTAACAAGCAAGCTTTATAAAAAAGCTTATCCACTAGAAACCATGTGCAAAAAGTGTCTATATGATGTAAAAGTAATAAAACCATTGCACTCAATTCCATACTCTTTTTTCTTTCTATTATTAGTTTCTTATTTTGTGGTACCATTCCAGCTTTGCAGACAGATCATCATCAATATTTAATTTCTACTTAACACATGTCATTTATTCTACTTTATTTTTAGGCATAAAATACTTATTTAGTGTAACTTTAAATAATTTAAAAACAAAACTAAATCGGATTGGTTATCTAGATTAGTCTGTCTTAAGAAATGTACGGTAGAGTATTGGTGCAATCGAACAAGTTTTTGGTGCGACGGTTAAGAGATGGATTGCACTTCAACAATCAAGTCGGTGAATGAATTACAAAATAGTAGAGTAAGTTATAATTAGAGTTAATTTAGGTCTGGCGCGCGGGAGACTTTATATATAAGGAACCGTTAGAGATGTCTCATGTTTCCTGGCGTGGAGCGTGTGGGCATCGTTAGATAAATCTAATAGTGAATAATCGTAGTGGCGTGGATTGAGTGTGGGTATCAAGGTAGTGAATACACTATACCTTCAAGTTCAACACCTTATGACTTTTGACTGATGACTTGTTATTAGCCTCTCGCCGGTCTGATGATGTTACCAAATTTGAAAAAGCAAAGTTAAAAAAACTTTATTTTAATCTATATTATTGTTGGATCAAGCAAGAATTTTACTTGACTTTTATACTTTATATCCAACTCTAATAATGTAACAACCTTTATATCAAACGTGCATTGGCATATATATTATATAGTTGAGTACAATTAATGTCATTGTGAAAGTTTTCTCTTTTGGAATTGGCAAGCTTAGATGGGTTTCACTGTTGGCTTGGTAAGAAATGTCTTCTCAAGAAATCATGCTATTAGGTCTCATGAAAGCAAAGTAAGTCTCTCAAATTATATAGCTTCCATCTTTTATCTCTTCAAATTGCATTTCTCTTAATTCGCAATAATTTTTATATTGTCGACAATTATAGTCAAATGCAGTAGCCTCAACGTTGAGGCTACACAGACATCAAAAATCTTGATATCGCAGTTAAAATTGCGGTCTAAACTCAGGCCGTGATTATCAACCACGAAGTTAGAATAATACAATGTTCTTTGTGTAGAGTTCAAGAATTCTAAACAAACTTTGAATTATCTCATGCTAACAGATAATGAGACGCAATTCAACCGAAAATAGAAGATGGATTTCGGTCAAATCATACTTGTGTGGCAATGAATTCAATTCAGTCCTTGCAGAGGAAGATTCAGCTTCATTCAAGAGTTCTGAAATCACAGTCACACAGTCTCTTCAAGAAGATTTTGCGACAGATAAAGAAGATACCAAGAGTGAAGAAACTGTTGAGAATGCAATAGAGAAAAAACCAAATTCAAACCATAAATCATTGAATGAAGAAGAAGCAGCTATTATAATTCAATCAGCATATAAAAGCTTCAAGGTTAATCACTAATCATTAACTAATTACTTCAATTTTTAGTATGTTTAAGCCATGCATAAGAATTAGTATTTGTTTATGCTACAATTTCAGTTAAGGCGTAAAAATGAAGAAATTATAAGGTCGGAAACACGCGAAGAGAAGCTCGATTTAGTGACGGAAAGTCCAGATAGAAAATCTATGGCTACATCAGTTGAAGTTCAAGCAGGAAATTCCACTGAAGTTTTCTCAGTTGAGGGAGAGAATATGAGCATTTACAATCATATTCAGAACAGGAATAGAACAAGAGGAATAAAGCAAAAGGTATAAGTTATAACATAACACAATGTTACTTTGTGAACTAAACTTCATATGTTAATATTAATTAAAAGAGTGGTTAACATTTTATCAGAAAACAAAAGGAAAAAAATAGAAGAGTGGTTAAAAATATGTAAAGAAGATTCTTCTAGTTTTTTAAAGTTCAAGTGTGATGATGATGTTGTTGTAAAGTTTAATCTTCCAATTATGCCACTTTTCTCATACTTATTTGAAATTTCCAACAAAACTAAAAGTCAAAAACGTTTTTGAAACGTGCAAGGCGGACTACTGTATAAGGGCCAAAATATTTGTTCCATAGTTAGAGTCCATATTTGTTTTGTCACGGTTGAACCGTGACTAATCTACACAGGGTCTTACAAAACTTAAGACGGCTCTGGCTCTGCTAAAAGTCAAATATCTTTTGCATAAGACATTTTCAAAGCTAGAGACGAGCTCGATATGAGAGAATAAAGAGTAGTTTAAGAAATCGTACTTAACTCGTGTGTCAAATTTTAGACGACTTATAATATGAAACGGAAGGAGTTTCTAAGCTAGATTGAAATTTTTTAGGAAGATTGGGATGATAGCACTGTGAGTAGCAATGTTTCGAAAATGAGAATGCAGAACAGAATGGAGGCAACAACAAGGAGAGAAAGAGCATTGGCTTATGCTTTCTCACAACAGGTAATAAACAAAAACCATTGATAAGTGTTTTGAAGTAACAAGCGCTTAATTAAGTTGTTTATCCGTATTTTGCAGCTACGAATATGTTCAAAGAGAAAACTAGCTAAACATAACAGCATGGAACAAAATGTGAGCTGGAGTTGGCTTGAAAGATGGATGGCAACTCGAATTCAAGACACTGCATCGGTCGAGAGCCATGCTATGAACCAGTATGAAAATTTCACCAATGATCACAAAATCACTATAAAGACGAGATTTTTAGATGGTTCTGGTGGTGAGGAGAAGGAGAGTTGTGGATCGAATGAAGTGCCAATTCATTATGATAATTATTCAATAAGTTCACAAGAAGAAAAAGTTAGCAACTTCAAATTATCAACTACAAAGACAAATTTCAAAGCTAAGAGAACTGTGTCCAGGAGGAAAACTGTACCAAGCTATCAATTTCATGATGAGCATTCAAAGGTTAGAATTTCCTCATTCATAGGAAGCACAGACACCAAAAACACGACATTGACACTGATACATCGACCCTAGTAATAATTTGAAAAAGTAAATAAATTAAACGTAATCACAAGTGTCGGTGTCGGTTACAGACACGGACACCGACACAGACACGCATTTTTTCCGAGGTGTCGGTGCATTAGAAATATTGTACATTTTATAAATATGATTTTTATGATGTTGCAGGTAAGCATCAAAGATGGTTTAAACAATGCTAGTAAGGATATTAAGCCAAAACTAAAGCAAGATGGAAGGAAAACAGAATTGAGTCAAATGACAATTAGCACTCCCAAAACTTCTAATGAGTGACTTATTGTAATTAATCTACCAAATAAAGTCAACTAATTTGTGTGTCAGAAGTACAAAAATGACATTTAGCACCCACTGAGGCTTACAATGAGTGACTTCAAGTTGTTAAATTAATATGTGTTAAATAAAATTTACTAGTGTGTCTAATATTGAGATGTAATTAATGGTTGGGTTTTCATTTAGGTACTAATTCTATCATTCTGTTTGTATAACTTATTTTTGTACAACTGTTTGTATAACTTATATTGAGTACAGTATATATAATATTAAGTGCAGGGAATGAGATGGTTGTTATGATGATCTGCTTTTCATATATAGTTGGCTGTTGAGTTAGTTAAAATTGTTCGATAACTTGCATTGCAAGTAAGAGAGTTGGTTAAGTATTTGTTAAGTATTTTGTCAGTTAGTTGAAGTCTAATGTATATAAGCTTAGCAATGCTTGAATAAAAATGCATATTGTAAATGAGCCTGTCACCTTGATCATTCATCGATTAACCATCTCATTCTCTTTTACTTATTTCAATCCTCAACAATTGTTTTATCAAATTGGCATCAAGATAAGTGTTAATCCTCGAAGATATTTTGAAGATATTTTGTTCACTATGTTTAAGGCATATACCACATGAAGTCGGGAGGAAGATGGATGATAAGGCTCAACCAATGGTGATGATAGATTATCATTCAAATGGTGCATACAAACTCTTTGATAAAATCCTATTTGTCATTCAAGGGAAATTAAACTTCTAGTAATTTTTTTTTTTAAATGAGAACTCCAATGTTTAGTGTAAATAATGATTTAAGAAAATTACTGAAAATACTCAGTTCTCTTCCAACTAAATTAGAGGTCTTGAGTTTGAATTCAGTCTTAATCACCCAGCAGTGTTAAGTTTTTAGAGAGAATTTTTCGTCTATTATAGTCTTACAAGAATTGAGATATTAGTCTACGCAGTTGCACGCAGAAGATATCTGATTCATATAAAAAAAATCTCTTTAAGTATTAAAAGCTGTCAAATTGTTATTTTAAATACTAAAAGAATCATCTAAAACAGTATATGAAAAATAAATTAAAAATAATATATAGGTCTAATTATAGATTTTTTTATCCTCTTATTTTATATATTTATAAAATGAAAACAAAAAAAAAAAAAAATATATATATATATATATATATATATACACACACACACACACCAATCAAGAGTGTAAATTAATTTTACACTGTCAACCAATATTCGATAGCGATCATGTATTATGTCAAATCAACCAATATCCGATAGCGATCATGTATTATGTCAAATCAACCAATATCCGATAGCGATCATGTATTATGTCAAATCAGATTGAATTTTTTTAATTACTTATATAAGTGATATATTTTAATTATATCACAGTGTAAAAAATATTTATATTTTTAGTGCGTCTTCATTAAACTCTTTTAATATTTTAAATTCAAACAATTTTACTTTCTATATATTTTTATTTAAAATTAATAATGTATTTATTTTTAAATGACGATAATAAATAAAAAAATATTTATAAAAGTTTTAAAATAAAAAATATAAATTACGTATCATTAAAAATAAAAAAAAAAATGAAAATGTCATCTATTTTTAATCCAAAAGTGTGAGAGGAACAAATTTTTTTTATAAAATTTCAATGATTAAAAATATAAGATATATATAAATATATTAAAAAATAAATATTAATTTGGTGCCTAAAATTAAATAAAAATTAAATTAAATTTATATTTAAATTTAAAATATATGAATATCAAAGAATTCACTAAACCAAAAAAAAAGTTTGTTACCTACCAAAAGATGACATTAAACAGAAGATGGGCAGTTTTGTCTTTTTCGCATCATCTTCAAAAGTTTAGAGTATTGTTGGGGCAACTTAGTTTCCTTCTCCATGTTCCCTTATGTTGTCTCTGTCTTTCATCCAATGAACTACCAACTCCATTCTCCACAACCCACAAACCAAAATGCCACCTTTCCTTCTTCTCCTTCTCTTCACCTCTTCTTTCATTCACGGCCACGCACAATCTCCACCCCAAACCCAAGGTTTCATATCCATGTTAATCACCCAAAATGGTCTTGATTTTGTGAAAGACCTTCTGGTGAAAAAGGCTATTTCCTCTATAGTTTCACTCCGGTTACCGAATATTGAAAAGGGTACAAGGATTCCGTTTTTGGGTAATGTTTACTTGGTGCTTTCTGATGTGACAATTTATGAAATTGATGTTGCTTCATCGGTTGTTAAGCCTGGAGAGAGTGGGATTTCGATTGTTGGTTCTGGGGTTAGTTGTAATTTGAGTATGAGTTGGTATTATGCTTATAGTACTTGGATTGGTCCTGTTGAAATTTCTGATCAAGGTTTAGCACATGTTCAGGTATGAGAATTTTGTTTGATTTTGATATAATCTAGCTTGATGCCCTGTGTTTGGATGTTTTGAGTGTAATCTAGCTAGCACTCCAACGCAGTAATTGAGTGAAAAGTAGTATGAGAATGGGAATGAATTGAATACCTGTGAGGCGCGGTCTAATCCTTATATAGTATGGGTGGTTAAAACCATCCCCGTGTGATTTGGCGCCTTGTGCAGGTTGCTGTTCGATTAGATTCAACGATGAGAGATGTGATGGAAGGTGTGATCACATATCCTCGCAGGAATGAGGATCCACCTGTTTGGTGCGTCTTTCTATTCAATACTTGTTATTGGACCTTCTCTGTGAGCCTTGTGGATGGCCTTGGACATGAATGATTTCCTTTCTTCTTGTAAGAAGTTGTGTACTTTGGCAAGTTTAGAATACATCAGATCATTACAGAATTGACGGGAAGGGAAAAAGACTATGCTAAGTTTAGATTTCCTTTCTTGACTATTCATCATGTGTTTTTACTTTCATCAATTTGGAAATATTTAGATGACAGTCTTTAGAGAATTGAAGCGATTGACGCCATTATGATCTCTATATTCCCTCTTACAAACTCGACAGAATTAAAATGACACTCAGCAATTAGATGATGAATATGCCTCACGGCTGCCTAAGTTCAATTAGTAGTTGTTGGACCAGTCCTAGAAGTTAGATCGTTTCTCCTCACCATTTATCACTAGAAACTCACACACAACCATGAGTACCAGGGTTCGAACACTGGTGATGACGTTCAACCTAGCAATGTTGACTTTTGCCAGTTAAGTTAGGATTTTTTAATGAGATTCGCAAGTAACTATTGCATCTAGTTTTGATAAACTGGTGACGGTGAATCAAAATTAAACTTAGCGTGTGCACACGCTTTGAAGTCATTGCACAATCTTCCTCTTCATCTTTATTCTCTTTGTTGTAGGCTTATAGCATCCTCAGCCCACAAAATTTGATCTAAAAATCAATGTTTTACTTATTTTATATTTGTAACCACTCTTGTGAACATGGGCTCAAAACTATACCGGTTTCTTGTTAGTAATATTTTTGTTTTTATCTGTTTAATTTCTTCATAAATGTAATAAAAAATTTGATAAGTGCTGATTTTGGAAAGGTTGAAGACATGGAAGTTGAACTTTCATTGGGATTAGAGAACCAAGAAGGATCTTTGGATCTCAAACTTAAAAACTGTGATTCTTCTGTTAAAGATATTTCAATAAAATTGGATGGAGGTGCATCTTGGCTTTATCAAGGGTATGTCAGCAATATTTCATTTTTCATGTATCATTTTTATGTGACGGAAAATGATTTTGCGGTGTCTTGACTTAGTTTTGATTCATATCTAACAGGATTATTGATGCTTTTGAAGGGAATATTGGATCAGCAGTAGAAAATGCTATCACCAAGAAACTTGGAAATGGGATTTCAAAGCTCGACTCGTATTTGAAAAGTCTCCCAAAGGAGGTTCCGGTCGACGACAACTCTTCTTTGAATGTAACTATCATCAATGACGTTTTACTAAGTGAGTCGTCTGTTGGATTTGAAACCAACGGGTTATTTATAGAAAGAAATGATTCCGTACATATTCCTAACCTCTTACACAAGAACTCAAAACTTCCAATTCTATGCACAAATTCATCGAAAATGCTAGCAATCACTTTAGACGAGGCCGTTTTCAACTCGGCATCAGCCCTGTATTATGATGTAAGTTTGAATGTTTGCTCATGGTCTTTTGAAGCATGAATTGTGTCGAATGAGAAATTGCTTCGATGTTTTCAGGCAAAATTTATGCATTGGATTGTGGACCAAATACCAGATCAATCTCTATTGAACACTGCAGGATGGAGATTTATTATTCCTCAGCTATACAAGAAATACCCAAATCATCGAATGAACTTGAATATATCTTTATCTTCTCCTCCGGTTGTGGAGATTTCAAATCAGAAAGCCGGTGTGCACATATTCGCAGACTTAACAATCGATGTTTTGGAAGAAGATGAAGTAATACCAGTAGCATGTATCTCATTGGTATGATCTTTGATATTTCCATCACCATTCTGATTTCCCAAACACATTACTTTGGTGTTACCATTCTATTCAACTGCAAAATTCGTCGTATCGTATCAAATCTTTATCCGTGTCTTTGTACACTTTGCAATAAGTTGTCCTTGTTGATCTTTCGCTTTGATGAGTATTATGTATTCTGTTGTGTTTGCGCAGATGATACAAGCTTCGGGTTTGGTCAAAATAAACGGAAACAACCTCGTAGGTACCATCAGATTGGATGACTTTGGAATGTCATTGAAATGGAGCAACATTGGCAATCTACGAATGTTCCTTATTCAGGTGTGTTTATGTTTACGTATAGGCACTTATATGATAAGTACTTCTGCAATAAGCAATTAAATAAGTTGTTTATCCAAATAAACACATAGTTAATTTTAAGATCTGTCTCGTTGATCAAGGGTGTGTTATCCTATTTTTTTATGCAGCCGGCTATATGGACGATTATTGAAACGGTCTTTTTGCCGTATGCGAATTCACATCTAAGTAAAGGGTTACCTCTTCCTATTATTCATGGTTTCACCTTACAAGATGCAGAGATAATCTTGTCGACATCGAAAGTTGGAGTTTGCAGTGATGTATCATTTGCAGAATCAAACAAGCATTTCTTACCATTCATCATGTAGATAAAATGTGTTTTTGTTGATGCATTGTAAATATATCAAATCTGAAATAAAGATGATATGTCTCCTTGTGCAATGTAATGTTATTTTTTAAGCTGTTTATACAATGAGGCAACCGTTACGCCTAGATGTACAAAAGACATGCATCAGTACAAATACTTCTGTCTTTCAATTAGGGGTTAACTCATCCCACAGTCTGTCTTTCAATTAGGGGTTAACTCATCCCACATTATAGACATTATAGAGTGCTTCCACATCATGATAGAAAAGTCACAATTGTCCATAAAATTTGAAGATGAATCTCCATATGCACCTTTTTTTTAGATTCCTTAGCGTAAATTGATGAGGGACTCTTATTTTGCCAAATTTAATTGGGAGATACATCTCCGTATGCATGAGGTCATTCTAGAGATGCATCTCCGTAAACATTCTTAATTTAAAATTCAGAAAGTTCTACGGAGATGCTTCTCTAGACGTTTTTCTTTCATATACTCGCGCTAGACACTTTCTTCTTCTTTTTTCTTTTTCTTCAAACTAAAAAAAATTCATTTGTCCCATTTTTTGCAACCATTTTCAAATCCAACTTGAGCAAGTTTCTTCGAAGTCGCTCACTCCATTCTACTTCATTTGTTACAAAGTCACTCATTTCACTCAAGCTTCTCATTCACAACTTTAATTTGACAAGTTTTCCATTTCATTTCTTTTAGAGTTTTGAATGATATTTTAGGTAACATAGGTTGTTTATAAGTTGCATTAGATAATAGTAGAATCGAAATAGGTAACTGACATGGACATCGAAATTGGTGTGGAGATAATGATGATCATAAGTCTATAGCTGGATACATCTTTATATTTGGTGAAACACCAATCTCATGGTGTTCGAAGAAGGAATCAGCAGTAGCACTCTCTTCTTGTAAGGGTACATTGTCGCTTCATTGTGTGTGTTTGTCAAGCCGCGTGGTTAATGAATCTATTAAAGGAGTTGAGCAGCAATAAGGGTAATGCTGTAATGCTCTAGGTTAATAACGTTTCAACAATAAACCTTACCAAGAATCCAACTGCACATGGAAGGAGCAAACATATTGAGATGAGGTTTCACTACTTGAGAGAACTTGTTAGTGAAAGAAGGTTGAGATTGGGATATTGTAAAAGTGAAGACCAAGTGACTGATTTGTTGACCAAGGGAGTCACAATTAAAGTGTTTAAGAGATTGAAGATGAACATGGGATGGAAGACTGTAGCACTTGAATTAAGGTGGTGTGTTAAGTGAAAATTGATAATTCAAGTGTTGTAACTGGTTACCACGGGGGTGTAAGCGGTTACAGGTGTGTGAGAAAGTCAAATAAGTTGAGAAAAAATGATTTTGGAGTTGGTGTAACCGATTACGCATTCGCCGTAACTGATTACTATAATCGATTACCACTACATTGGATTTAGTTTTAGAAACAACTGTAACCGATTACAGGTTTAGTGTAATCGGTTATAGGTACGCAATTTTAGTTTTTCTATTATTTTTCTATTTTTGCTTGTGTCTCAATCCACTTATATTTGTACATATACCTTTGAGGCATTTCGAATAAAGTTAATGTATATTTTCACCCTCAATTCTACTCTCTCTCTCTCTCAATTAGTTTCTTAAATGATACTATATGTATTAAACATTGTCAACACATTAACTTACTATTATATTATAAATATATTAATTTTTTAAAGATAAAATAGATCCGTTTTATGTTATGAAAGTCTATTTTAGCAACATCCACCTTAACAAAAATAATATTTTGTCTTTAAAAATGAAAATAATTTATAAAAATAAAATTTCTTCTAAAAAGACAAAACCAGTACCAAGTTAACCTTATCTTCCACAACATCATCAGTTAGTTTCCAAAACCCCCTTAAACCCTTTCTTCTCTTCTCTCCATGACGATTCTTCCACTTCGCCATTCAACCATGCAAATTTCCCTCACAAACTCCCCCTTCAAAACCCCTCAAATTTTCCCATTTCACCAACCAATTTTCTCTCCAAAACAACCCAACCAAGTTTCACTTCAAACCCATGTCGTCAATGCCATTAAAGGCTCAGGTTATTTGTCAGAAATCAGCAAAGCAATCGATTACGAAGAACAGTACCGCGTAGCGAAATCGCAGGTGATTCGGAAAGGTTTGGACGTGGAAGGTTATTCCATTGAAGGGGTTTCAATTGGAGGACATGAGACTTGTATTATTATTCCTGAGTTTAAGTGTGCTTTTGATATTGGAAGGTGCCCAACAAGGGCTATTCATCAGAATTTTGTTTTTATTACTCATGCTCATCTTGATCACATTGTAAGTTTTCACTCTTTTGCTTGTTTGCATTTGTGGTTGTTTTGTTGTTGTTTTGCTTGTTGCTGTTGAATTAGTGTTTGTTTGGTTTTGGAGCACCCAGAATATGTGTAAAATTGATTATGTTGTGATTGGTTGCTCTCTAGTATAATTGATTATGCTTTTCAGAATTGATTCTATTTGCACCTAAGATTTGTAGTTAACATTTGTAGCTTTTAAGTCTAAACGGGATTGTGGGAATATATCCAAACATAAATCACTTTACCTTCATCTTACTTTTAACCCGAATCAATTCACTCAAAATTAATTTTTGCAGAGCCAAACATACCCTTAGTAGTACAAAGGGGAAAAGTGAGTTACATATTGCTATAGCAGATATTGTTCTGCAATATGCGATTTAGTACAAGGCGCTATCTATTGTTCTGCGATACACAATTTAGTACAAAATATTGGTAAATAGCATCTATATGGGTGATGTAGTGCTATAGTGTAGCTGGATTTTCACTATAAGAAATGACATGTGTCACGAGACACGGGATTACGAGTGACATGGAAAGTTTGAAGCATACCTAATTAGTTCAATAGCTGCCAATGTATGGTTGGCCTAGGCTTCTTGTTGGTCATTTTGTGTTCATAACCATAGCTATGTGAATTTTTTGTCATAAGAAAGAGCATTTCTAGGCCTCTACTTTCCACGATCTCGTGGTCCGTAATTGAGAAGAACACTGATGCAATCTGGATATATTTAAATAACATAGCTTCTGAAAAAGTTAAGACATAGAAGTTGATTTTGACTTGTACTTGGGTTAGCATAAAGAGGAATGGTTAGTTGCATATGGGGGTTATATATAGCATTATCAAAGTTAAAATTAGCTCTTATCGAAACATATTTAAGTGAGAACGAGAAAAACCAACACATGGAAATAGTTTGAACTTAGGTTACCATTTCTACTAGAATATGGTCGAATTTATACTTGGAAGATTTAACATTGATAGGTTATAATGTATAATATAGGTAATCTAATGCTGGCCTTTCATTTCAGTTTTCCATTGCTTAACCTCGGTATATTTGTTGTTAATGTGCTTTTACTTCCTAGTACTTTGTTTTTGAGAGTTTTAGGCTTTTATGTCTCTCTGTACAATGGTTGATGAGTGTAAACTGAAGATAAGCTCATGATGATTTTGAATGATTTAGGGAGGACTGCCAATGTATATAGGAAGCCGTGCTTTATATAATTTGAAACCTCCCACCGTATTTGTTCCTCCTTGTATCAAAGATGATGTTGAGAAGCTGCTCGATGTTCATGAGTCCTTGGGCCATGTTGAACTGAATTGTGAATTGGTTGCTTTGGATGTGGGTATGTGTCATTTCATTTGTCCTTTGATTGTCAGAGGTTATCTATGAGGAAATGATTTGTAAAGTTTCATTTCAGGGGAGACGTATGAAATACGGAATGACCTTGTTGTTCGACCGTTCAAAACACACCATGTTATACCAAGCCAGGTATCTATATTAGAACTTGCCCCGCTTCTTGTACAAAAGCATTTTGAATAAATTAGAAGGTTTTGGTGATGATTTTTGGCCTTCTGCCATCGAGATCACTGCAATGCTTTGCAAATCTCTTTCGGTAACAATGCGAACCTGGTTGAATTTTGCAGGGTTATGTAGTCTACTCAATTAGGAAAAAGCTGAGGAAGCAATACAGTCACATGAACGGGAAACAAATTGAGAAAGTAAAAAAATCGGGTGTTGAGGTTTGTAACATCGCAAACTCGATTCTAATTTGAATTTGTTATCTTTATTTTTAATGAACTCTTGTTTCTAGATTACAGACACTATATTATCTCCCGAGGTGGCCTTCACCGGGGATACAACATCAGATTTTATGCTTGACCCACTTAACGCTGATGCATTGAGAGCAAAAGTGCTTATAACCGAGGTACAACAATACAATCTTTTTCTAGAATGGTTACAATAATTTTGTCTCCGAGTTCAGCCTACTTTTTTGTTTTATTTATTCGATTGTTGAAATTATTTTAACAGGCAACTTTCTTAGATGACTCAACCAGCGTAGAGCATGCACGCCAACGCGGTCATACACATATATCTGAGGTAATGCTTTATCCTCCATTATTTTATAAGTAGTTTGACATAGTCAAGATGCACATAGATGAAATTTTCCTAATCTCATGCCATTTCGTGATTTTGTATTCATGTGTTAATTGTAGCTCATTGAAAATGCTCAATGGATTCGCAACAAAACAGTTCTGTTGACTCATTTTTCATCAAGATACAATATAGAGGTACTGTTTTGGTTTTCCTTCAATAGAGGTATATGTGCATGATACTATACTATTTAGATGCAAAGCTCTTGAGACGGTGCATAACCAATGTTGTCAAATAACCGCTATAGCCATGCTGTATTGCTATTGTGTAGCGAAATTTGAACAAATATATTGTAATAATGTTATGTGCCTCTATATCTGCAGGATATTCGTCAAGCTGCATCAAAATTGCAGTCCAAGCTGTCAGCAAAAGTGGTTCCTCTAACAGAAGGCTTCAAATCTTTGTATTCTTAACTGTTCTTTAAAGTCGATACATGTTGTACGAGTATCCGTATACCAATGAGCACTTAGTGAAAGAATGTAGTAACCGGTTTATGAAAAAGAATGTTACAATTTCATTGTTTCTTGTAAATTAATGAATTGTATCTGGAATGTAATTACCATTGTTGTCAGAATCGCGATCAGAATCGTGATCGGAATCGTGAAATCCATGGATTTTACGATTTTGCTCACCCTAAACAATCTGAATCGTGAGTAGAATACTAATTCAGAGCAAAATCCCAATAAAATCGCACAAAATGGCAGCAAAATCCGCAATCTCATATGGATTCCACCGATTTTTTTTGAGTAATTTTAGAATGGGTAAAGACGACCCGTTTCAGTTTTGTGACCCGGTTTTAAGTATTGGCGGTGATGATGATAGTGGTGGTGGTAGTGGTGGTAGTGGTGGTGATGATGAGATTAATGAAGATGACAATGTTGACATAATGGGAGATGATCCAAGTAGATAGCGCATTAGTAATCTAATTTAGCATCTAGGCTTTAAGTATTTTGTTTTATATTTAAGATTTGAGACTTGTTGTTTTATGTTTGTTTTATAATTTTTAACTTTTGAGTATTTTTATATTTAAGAATTGAGACTTGGTTGTTTTATATTTAAATTTCGATTTCCTCTTGATTATCAGCAGCTCTCTCTTAAGCTTCATAATCTGGCTGTCCATGATGATTTCTGGTATCTAGTCGTCATTGTTGCTTTGTGTTGATGACGACGTATCTCTAATTAACGATGTACTTAGAAGCCTTTAGATAATGAGTTAAGTAGTGTTCTCACTCTTGAAGTTTTTAAGCAAGAGAGTTGAGTATTGTTCTTGATCAAAACTTTTAAGCAAAATTAAGTATTGTTCTTAGTTGAATTTGTAAAGCAAGACTAAGTATTTTGTTTGGACGAGTGATCTTCTTTCTCACTAGTTTGTGATTGATTTTGTCACTGGAAATGTGACTTGTTTTGAAACAGTAATTGTGATTGGCACTGTTTGTTTATCACTGTGGTGATTGGAGGTGAGATGTCGATTTCTCATATCTAGATGTTGATTTCTAGATAAAAATTGCACTGGCTAGGGATTAGATGAGAATTTGTAAACTGGGATTGTTTAGGCTTTGAACTGAACTGGGTTTGGTAGCCCGTAGATTAGGTGATGTTGCACTGAACTGGGTTAACACTTCTTTGTGTTATTTACCATTATGCATTCTTTTATGTCTGGTGAATATGTGTTTTGTCAGTAGATGATGTCAAGACATCTGTCCTGACATTATGGTTTATGTTTAGACATTGGTCTTAACTTGTGCTTTGTGTTGGTTGTCATTATGTGATTTATCTTTTTGCAAAAGTTACAAGTGAATGCTATTATTTTGTATCATGAGCAGAGGCCATAACATCTGTCTTGATGTCATGTTCTGATGTTGGAACATCAGTATCAACATGTGTTGACCCTGTACCAGAGAATTTCAATTGGCATCAGAGCAGGCACCCTGGTTTGTTTATTGGGTGAGCTCCTTGGAGATAATTTTCTGGTACTGTTGTCTCTGGAAAAGCTAGAATGATAGCATTCTGGAATTCATTGGACAACATAATTTTGAAGGTTGTCAAGACTGTATTGCTGAAGGTGTAATCAATGGATCTGATGAGAACTGTTCAGACTGATCATCTCAAGTGTTGTGACCAAAGATACTTGAGAGATTCTCAAGTCCACTCATAAAGGCACATCCAAGTGTTTTGGGAGAAAAGAGCATGACTTTTTATCTCCAACTCTTTAGGAGGTTGTTAGTAAATCTCTGATGATGGGTTATTTTTAACATTATTGATGAGTTAGCTACATCAAGTGAAGATATATGCAAGAAGAAAAACAAAAGGTAATTGTTTCTCAACCACATGCTATAACAAAAGATTGTTTGTATACTATCTTCAACTTGCAGAAAGAAGTAACCTCTTTGGACTCCAAACTTGAAATCATGATAAGTTTGTGAGAATGGTGAACAATTTGTTCGAGTATATTGACATATCCTTCAAGATTAGAAGATGACTGGAAACCTAACCCGCCCGTAATGGCTATTACGACCCTTAGCAACACATAGAACCCTAACCCTCATTATGCGATTTCTACAATTTTATGATTTTTCTCTCTATTGCAACATATCCAAACCTCAACTATTTGAGTTCCAAACAGCCCCCAAAACGCATAACAAATTATAGTACTCGAATCATAACATTTCTCATACTCAACACATAAAAATTGCACATATACCACATCAAATCCATCAATCATCATGTTTTTCATCTAATCTTCACATGTGCATTTCAATATTCAAAATATGAATTTAACATATATCCACATGTATTTCTTTTACAACTTATCAACATTGAAGTGCTTAACAACACAACCTAGAGACGTTTTGCACAAACCATCTCAAAGTTCAACATCCACAATCAAGGAATGAAAGGAATAAAAAAAAAAGAAAAGAGGTTAAGGATTCCCCTATATCCTTCATGCTTAAACACCCATATAATGAACAACCCCTTCTTCGAATTCCCAGAAAAAGGGTAAAACTTTGGCTATGTAGAGTCTTCTCCTACTCCTACTTTGCTTGGATTTTCCTCTACTCTGCTGACAACTTCTATGTATTCTCGCATTTTCTCCCTCCCCTTCTACTTAAATAAAAATAAATATTTTATTTTATTTAT
Source organism: Vicia villosa (assembly GCF_029867415.1). NCBI lineage: Eukaryota > Viridiplantae > Streptophyta > Magnoliopsida > Fabales > Fabaceae > Vicia > Vicia villosa. The sequence goes on along the minus strand of NC_081186.1, from coordinate 96,861,045 downwards.
TAATTCTTAGTAATTCCCCCTAACTCTCCCTAACTTCATTCACCATTCTAATTTAATTAAAAATCTATTTTCTCCCCAAAGTCTCAATTCCGAAAATTCTCTACTATGTTAATTAAATAAAGGGTTAATACTACTTTACCCCCTGCCATATAAGCGAGATTCGGTTTACCCCCCTCTAAAAAAAAACTTATTGGACAAACCTTGCAAAATAAAGATTCCATCAATATTGACCCTGATCAGTTTTTTTGGCCAAGATTCTTAGAATCTTGCCTACGTGGCATTTTTGGTAGTGCTGACTGTACAACACATAAGCAATGCGGCACAGTCAGCACTGCCACGTGGAATTTATTTATTTTTTGAATTTTTTTTTAAAATTTATATATTTTTTTTAAAAAATTAATTTTTTTTTTTAAAAATTATTATTTTTTAAATTAATATATTTTTTTAAAAAATTAACATTTTTTTTAAAAAAAATTAATATTTTTTTTAAAAAAAATTTAATATTTTTTTACGTTTTTAAAAAATATTTGACAGTACCTGCGGATTTACGTACAGATTTAAAAATACCTACGGATTTGACAATACCTGCGGATTTACCTACGAATTTGACAATACCTGCGAATTTACCTACGAATTTGACAATACCTGCGAATTTACCTGCGAATTTGACAATACCTGCGGATTTACCTACGAATTTGACAATACCTGCGGATTTACCTACGGATTTTAAAATACCTGCGGATTTACCTATGGATTTGACAATACCTGCGGATTTAACTACGAATTTAAAATTACCTCCGGATTTATCTTTAAAAATACATGCGGATTTACCTGCGAATTTGACAATACCTGCGGATTTACCTACGAATTTGACAATACCTGCGGATTTACCTACGGATTTAAAAATACCTGCGGATTTACCTACGGATTTGACAATACCTGCGGATTTAACTATGAATTTAAAATTACCTGCGGATTTACCTTTAAAAATACATGTGGATTTACCTGCGAATTTGACAATACCTGTGGATTTACCTACGGATTTGAAAATACCTGCGAATTTATATATAATAAAAATAAATTTTAAAAATAAAAAAAAACAGTAAAACAATTTTGGAAAAAAATTTTTAAAAAAATTAATAAAAACGTAAAAACGTAAATTTTTTTTAATTCTTTTTCAATTTTTTTATAATTTATATATAATAAAAACGTAAAAGAAATGTTAATTTTTTTTTTAAAAAAAAAATTAAAAAATCAACAAAATTAATAAAAAAAATTTAATAAAAAAAAATTAAATTTTTATTAAAAAAAAATTAATAAAAAAAATTTTCAAAAAAAAAATTAAAAAAAAAAAATTAAATTCCACGTGGCAGTGCTGATTGTGCCACATAAGCAATGTGCTGTACAGTCAGCACTACCAAAAATGCCACGTAGGCAAGATTCTAAGAATCTTGGCCAAAAAAACTGATCAGGGTCAAATTTGATGGAATCTTTATTTTGCAAGGTTTGTCCAATAAGTTTTTTTTTAAGAGGGGGGTAAACCAAATCTCGCTTATATGGCAGGGGGGTAAAGTAGTATTAACCCTTAAATAAAATATATTTAATTTCTATTAAAACCCAACAATCTCAATAATACTAATCACTCTAAAACTTAATTAAAAATAATATTCATCCTCATACCCGCAGTTGAAAAAAATCCTCTTAGCTGAGCTGATACTTGCAGTTGTAAAAAATTCCCGTACCTAAGTTCATACCCGCTTGAATATCAACATTATCACCATAATCCTTCTCTATGAGTGTGTAAAATATCCATACGACCATACTCGCATCTAATAAAAATAAATATAAAAATATAAAATATTGTTTTATTTTTAATTTTTAGGATCATTAAAAAAATTTCAAAAAAGTTATTGTTAAATTATGAAATAAATAAACACTTATGTTAAATATATAATAATTTAACATTAATGTATTTTTAAATATTAATTGAAATTTATTTTTACATAATAGTATAAATTAAAATATATATAAATATATATGTTGTGCGTATGAGGCAGACTGAAAACTAACATGTCTGCACCATACTCACTTATTTAAGTGAATAATTATTCAAATTCATACTTATTTTTTTTAGGTTTTATCCTATTTATTATGAGTATTTTGATGAATATTCACTAGGGACGAGTAGAGTTGGGAATAGGCCAGGCCGGCCTACAGGGGCCTATATTCTAGCCTACTTAAGGTCAGATCAGGCCAGGCCTATTTGATAAAAAGACGAGACTTGGGCTTTTTTAAAAGCCTATTTAATAAAATAGGTCAGGCCTAGGCTATTAAAAAAGCCTATAAAACCTTGTAGGCCGACCTATATTTTCATATATATTAAAATTAGTCTAAATAGGTTGGGACATATATGAATATATATTAGAAAAAGTGTTAAATAGATTGGTCTATATATGCATATATATTAGAAAAAAAGTGCTAAATAGGTCGGTCTAAATGTTCATATATGCTACTGTTCTGGTCTGGGCCGAGCAGGCCCAACCCTTGTTGCCAGCCGAGCAGGCCCACTTCCCTTGGGCCCAATTACTGGACATCATATAGGGGCTGCCCGTCGCGAAGACTCTGGCCGAGCAGGCCCAAACCTTTGGGCCCACTTACTGGATAACCGTCAAGGAGTTATCCACGCATGAAGACCACGCGTCACGCAGCGGGGGATTCGGTCAACCACCTCCGAACCCTACGCTATGATCATCCGGAACGTGAGTCTCCTGCTGACTCAGCCCTAGCATGGGACGTTCTGGCAGTTCCCTAGCACGTGGGCCTCCAGTTGGATTTGGCCCAATTAGGGAACCTTGGCCCAGCGCTGGGGGCTATAAATACCCTCTTTCACTAGAGGGTCAGGTATTCTATTCTTAACTCTAAACCTCATTCTCTGATAGCTACTGACTTAAGCATCGGAGAACCTTGCAGGTACCCCCCCATCTTGCTCTTCAAGCCAGATATTGCGCCTTGACGATTCTCCTGATCAGGTACGATCAGTGGCGCCGTCTGTGGGAACCTTGCTCCCCCCTCTTTAACAAAGATCAAAGCATAACTTTTCACCATCGTCATGGACAACAACAACATACCTAGTCCTGATCCCTTCGTCCTGGAACAACTGATTGAAGATTCCAGCCGCGAAGTAACGAATCACCGTCGGCAGGAACGTGCTCTTGCCGGACAGAGAAGGCAGAGGCATGAGACCTCACAGTCCCAGAGGCAACAGATTCAGCACATTCAACATGTGCACGGCCTTCAACAAGTCCAGAACGTCGAACAAACCCATCCTGAAGGACAAGTTCAAAACGGGGAAGACGGGCAGACCCGGCCCCAGACTGAACTAGAGCAGCTCCAAGTGGTGAATGAAACTGATACCCGAGACGGGCAACCCGCTTCCTCGTTCACCCACACCTCTGGCAGACGCAGAAGCCGTAGCCCGGACGAGGAGGAACATATCAACATTCCCGAGGGCGCTGATCCAACCGCCATCCTCCTACTCAAGGAGCTGCAGAAAACCAACCGCCTCATCCGCCTACAGGGCGACCGCATCCACGACCTGGAAAGGAAGCGACAATATCGCTCCCCCCAACGGAGACGCCATCGGTCACGTTCCTATTCCTCTTCGCGGTCTCCTCCGAGGAGAAATCGCAAGCGCAGTCCATCTAGGTCTCGCTCCCCCTCGAGAAGAAACCGGCGCCAACGGTCTTATTCCCGCTCTCCACCTCGAAAGACTCGGAAGAATCAGAAACCTGAAGCCAAGAGTCTTTCACCCGAGTAGGAGCACCGAGGCCCCTCCAAAGCCGTGCAGAAAGTCCGCGAGCATTCTCCAAAAGACAACCGCAAAATCTCGGGCAAACCACGCACTAAATCCCAGCGGGGCAGACATTCAAACTCCCCTGAGCCTAGCGACGAAGAAGATTTCCGCAGTCCCTTGTCCGAGCAAATCCGGCGTGTTCGTCTCCCCCGGGGGATGGAAAAACCACCAGCCTTGGACCACTATGACGGGACCACCGACCCCGATGACCACATAAGGAGCATCGAAGCTGTCATGGACTACCATGTGGTACGAGGATCCATCAAATGCCGCATCTTTCCGACCACGCTAAGGAAAGGCGCGATGAACTGGTACAGGAATCTGCCCCCTAACTCCATCCACTCCTGGACTGAACTGAAGGATCTTTTCCTAAGCCACTTCACCGCGTCTCGTCGGCAACCGAAATCAGAAGCAAATCTTGAGGCAGTAATCCAAGGTACCAACGAATCTTTGAGAGACTACCTCGACAGGTTCAACAAAGAAGTTGTCCAAGTGCAGACCGCGGACTACATGAAGAGGTACCTACTCGAAAGAGGGCTCCTCCCCGGAAGCGACTTCAAAAAGGCCATCAAGATTGAGGAAGTCCACTCCATGAACGCCCTCCTTCGCAAGGCTCAGGCCTTCATCAGATATGAGGAAGCGGAGGTTGCTACCACGAGAGCGTCACGGGACAACGACGCCGCTCGCAGTTCAAACCATGAGCCCTCAACTTCGAGGCGCGGGCACGAGAGAAGGAAAGACGACAGGTCTCTCGACATCAAAGAACGCCGGGGACCTTCTGGTCGCTTCAACGAATATACCCCGCTGAACGCCTCACGGGAAAGGATCCTAGCCGAATGCCAAAACACTGACTTCAAAAAGTCGAACATCAGACCCCCGAAGTCAAACCCCGCGAGGCCAGGAACCGACAAGTCCAAGTACTGCAAATACCACAGGAGCCATGGACACCTGACCGAGGAATGCATTCACCTCAAGGATGCTATTGAAACACTGATCAAGGAAGGTCGCCTTTCAAAATACACACAGAAAGGGGAACCTTCCCGAAGAGACGACCACAGAAACTCTGACGAAGGGAATTCGCCGGACAACAGGCCCCTACAAGTAGCACTGTCCGTCACTCGCCCAGAGGATTTCATGCCATCTGCCGGGATCCTCACCGCACTCAGCAAATGGGAAAATTTCCCATTTACCATGGTCGTCTCCAACGGCGGAGATCCAGGCTCCCTCACCATCAGTTTAGTGAAGAGAAAGTTCGATGAGCTGCTCAGCGCCAACACAGACCTCGGCCCTACACTGCGAAAGTTTCGAGGAAAATCTGAACCAATCACCTTCTACCTGGAAGAACTGCTCGGCGGAGCTCCAAACGCCACGATTCCTCTGCTCGTCCGAGCCAGAATGGCGAACTTCGATGTTCGACGAGTCTTAGTCGATGAAGGAAGCTCGGTCGACATCATGTACTCCCATCTCTTCCGGACACTCCAGCTGGACGACTCGCACCTTACTCCTTATGTGGGTTCGGACCTTCAAGGTTTCAACGGAGCTACCACTAAACCATGGGGTTACGTCGAGCTGATTGTCACTTTCGGGGAAGGGGAGGCTTCTAGGCAAGTCAAAACTAGGTTCTTGGTGATCGACTGCAAAACCCTGTACAACTGCATCATCGGACGCCCCACTCTGGCCGAACTGACCGCCGTACCCTCCACTGTCCACCTGAAGATGAAGTTCTACACGAGGACAGGACGAGTGGCCACCATCAACGCCGATATTGAAGCAGCCAGAAGAATCTTCGACGCCTCCGTCAAAGGATTAGAACTGATCGCTCCGCCGACCAGCTCCAACAAAAAGCCAAGGGCCGAAGACAAGCATCCTCGAGGAGACCAGCATCAGACAACCAACGTCAGCTCAGTCGACCTGGATGCCCGGTTTGCAGAGGAAGAACTAAAGACTAGGGAAGAGACGAGGTCGAAGTCACCTCACCCATTCCGACCAGTTCCGGACGGAGATTTCGAGCTGGTCCCCTTGGGCGAAAACCCTGACAAAGCAGTGAAAATCGGTAAAGGGATCCCAGACCTTCCGAGGAAGCAGCTCATAGCCTGCCTTCGAGCCAATGCTGATCTGTTCGCCTGGAGCGCCGCGGAAATGCCCGGACTCGACCCTGAGGTCGCCTGCCACCACCTCTCCATCAATCCAGCCGCAAAGGCCGTAGTTCAACGTAGGCGTCGGCAGTCTCCCGAGAAAGCGGAGGCTGCCGAGAAAGCTGTAAAAGACCTCCTAGAGGCAAATTTTATTTCCGAGGCCAAGTATTCAACTTGGCTCTCAAACGTTGTACTTGTTAAAAAATCTAATGGAAAATGGAGAATGTGTGTTGATTATACTGATGTTAACCGGGCATGTCCAAAAGACGCCTATCCTTTACCAAACATTGATAGACTGGTCGACAACTCGGCCGGCTATAAACTATTGTCTTTTATGGATGCTTATTCAGGTTACAACCAGATCCCCATGGCGAGGAGCGACAAGCAGTACACGGCGTTTATGACCGAGTCGGGCAACTATTACTACAACGTAATGCCCTTCGGCCTCAAAAACGCGGGATCCACGTATCAACGGATGATGAACAAAGTGTTTCGTGGGGAGATCGGCGACACCCTCGAGGTATACATGGACGATATGATCGTCAAATCTCGAGAAGACACCGACCACACCTCCCATCTCGAGCGCGTGTTCGAGCAGGCCAGATCCTGCAAGATGCGCTTCAACCCAGAGAAATGCACCTTCGGCGTCCGGGCAGGAAAATTCCTCGGTTTCTATCTGACCGAACGAGGAATAGAAGCCAACCCAGATAAATGTCGTGCATTCTCTGAACTCCCTACTCCCAACAATAAAAAATCCATCCAAATCTTAAACGGGATGCTCACTGCACTTTCACGTTTCGTCGCGAAATCCGCCCAGCACGCCCTCCCTTTCTTCAAACTGCTACGCAAAGAAGCAGCCTTCGAATGGTCCGAAGAATGCGAGCAAGCACTTGCACACCTTAAGCAAGTACTTTCCGAACCGCCCGTCCTTTCTCGACCAGACGACAACGAGCCTCTGTACCTTTACCTAGCCGTTTCAAACGAGGCCGTCAGCGCGGCACTGATCCGAGAAACCGTAGACGGACAAAAACCCGTGTACTTCACCAGCAAAGCCCTACAGGGACCCGAGGTGCGATACCAACAGATCGAGAAAGTCGCCATGGCCCTAGTAATAGCGGCCAGAAGGCTACGATACTACTTCCTCGCCCACACAATCTTTGTTCGGACGGACCAACCCATCAAGCAACTCCTCAGCCGACCAGACATGGCCGGCAGAATGCTAAGGTGGTCCCTCGAGCTTTCAGAATTCGACGTACAGTATGAGAGCAGGAAGGCACTAAAAGCACAGGCACTGGCGGACTTCGTGGCCGAGATGACCTCTATCGCCGACTCGCCCGACGCAACTAAAGACAAGTGGACCATCTACGTAGATGGCGCGTCAAGCAGCTCGGGCAGCGGGGCAGGCATTATCTTAGAAAACGACGAAGGTCTTATCATAGAAGTATCTTTAGTCCTCTCCTTCAACACGTCGAACAACCAGGCCGAGTATGAAGCCCTCCTCGCGGGACTGAGACTCGCCGAGGACATAGGGGCACGAGAGATCAAGATCTACACTGATTCCCAACTCGTCGCATCCCATATCAGCGGCGAATACCAAGCCAAAAACGACGTGCTCGCCGAATATCTCGCGCTCGTCAGAGATAAGATGAAAAAATTCGCCAAAGCAGAAGTCGAGCATATCCCCCGAGAACACAACTCGCACGCCGACATACTGTCCAAACTTGCGAGCACGAGAAAGAAAGGGGGAAACAAATCGGTTATCCAAGAAATTCTGCCCAGGCCAAGTGTAGGCGAAAACGCGCGAACTCTACAGATATTCGCCATTGGGGACGACCAATGCTGGATGACCCCAGTGTACAACTTCCTCACAAAATACGAGCTCCCCGTCGACACGAAAGAAGCCTCAACAATTAAGAGACGAGCGTGTTCATACACCATCCTCGAAAACAAGCTGTACCGACGAGGTTTCTCCATCCCCCTCCTTAAATGCATCGATGCCTCGCAAGCACTAGAGGTACTCCAGGAGCTCCATGATGGAATCAACGGCCAGCACCTCGGTGGGCGATCACTAGCTAGGAAAGCCCTCAGAGCCGGCTATTACTGGCCGACCATGCAGCAGGACGCCAAAGAGTATGTCAAGAAATGCGACAAATACCAGCGTCACGCCGACATGCACCTGGCACCACCAAACGAGCTCAAATCTCTCTCCTCACCTTGGCCTTTCTCTACGTGGGGAATGGACCTCCTCGGACCTTTCCCGGTCGGATCCTACCAAAACAAATACCTGGTGGTCGCTGTAGATTACTTCACAAAATGGATAGAAGCTGAAGCGCTCGCTAAAATCACATCCCAAAACGTACTCCGATTTTACAAGAGGAACATACTCGCTCGATTCGGAGTACCACAGGCGATAATAACCGACAACGGCACCCAGTTCACGGACAGAAAATTCCAGGAATTCGTAGCCAAACTCGGGACAAAGCAACACTTCACTTCGGTCGAGCACCCCCAAACCAACGGACAGGCTGAAGCCGCCAACCGGGTCATTCTCTATGGGTTGAAGAGAAGGCTGGGCGAAGCGAAAAAAGCCTGGATCGAAGAGCTACACAGCGTCCTCTGGGCATACAGGATGACCCCACATTCAACCACGGGCGAAACACCATTCAGGCTAACCTATGGCACCGAAGCCGTGATCCCCGTGGAGATCCGAGAACCGTCTCGTCGGACTGAGTCACCTCTCGAGGAAGAACTCAACGACGAAGCTATGAGAGAAGAGCTCGACATGGTCGAGGAGATCCGAACACGATCCTCCCTGCGAGAAGCGAAATTGAAACAACAAATAGCGTTAAGACATGACACCAAAGTTATCAAGCGTTCCTTCGAAGTCGGAGACTTAGTGCTCCGTAGGAACATGAAAGATTCACGCGAAGGCAAACTAGCCCCGAACTGGGAAGGCCCGTACCGAGTTTACGATAAAACCGAAAACGGTGCGTATTACCTCGAGAACCTACTCGGTGAAAAACTTGCTCGACCTTGGAACGCTGAAAAACTCAGACGCTACTACAGTTAGAAACAACCTAACGCTACTCGGCCGCTCGTAACGAACACGAGGAAAGCTGGGCAAGGACTCGCGCCATGGTACAAGCGCGTATGCTCCACGACAGCTTTAGTCGGATAACCCTACCAAGAGGCAAAGCCGACTACGCGGCGGGCCTTACACACAGACCCTCCGCAGAAGTACCTGCACGGCAGAACCCCAGCTCGCGATGGGATCGTTCACGCCGCGAGCACCTGGCCTCGACCGCGGCCTCGAGCTCGCTTATAGCGCACACCTGCTCTGCGCACCCGGACCGTTCCCCACACGCCCGGGCCATAAACCTCGGTCGAGCACAAACATTATTCGAGCATAGACATAAAACATTCAACGATAAAATCAGATAAGCACAAGTAAATGTTGAAACATAAAGCACAATGACATTAAAATCCGACCAAACTGGCCGGGATATCCAAATATTACAAACATTATCCGGGCATCGCCCCATTAAAAACATCGGCACGCAGGCCACAAAACATTGGCACGCAGGCCACAAAATATTGGCGCGCAAGCCACAAAATTGGCACACAGGCCACAACCAAGAATAAACAGATCAGACATCACCGTCCTCATCCTCGGCACCGTTGTCATCACCCGGGGGCCCCTGCTCGTCTTCCTAGTCCTCGAACTCCGGGTTTGATTCAATCCGCCCGTCCACGACCTTGTGATATGGACCAATGCCCTTCGTCACCAGGCGCGGGTTGAGGACTTTCAGCTGATCCACTGCAGCTTTAAAACCGACCCCCAAGGTAGCAACACAGTCGATCTCCAGCTCCCGAACCTTGCCTAGAAGCTGAGAACGCGTCACCAAGGCTTTCTCGTCCTCATCCTCCTCGGCAGCAAGGAGATGAGCCCTCTCCAACTCAGCAATTCTCTCGCGGAGCCTTTTTCCCTCGGCCTCCAAGTCCGCAACCTTGTTACGCTCTTTAACGAGATCCTCCACTATGCCGCTCTGGACCTCATACTTGTTCTTGTACTGTTCGAACTCGTGCTCCAGCTCATCGTATTTGATCTGGAGAGCATCGTAGTCCTTCTGAGGACAGACTTTCTGAGCATTAATAGCCAAGGCCAAGGCGGCCACCCTCATCATCCCTTCGAGGTCCTCGGACAAATCCTTGTCTCGAGCCACCCGGTCCCGCCTGACGATGTGCCTCACCTCCTCGCGCTCGAGGAGAACATTTTTCTTTGAGAAAATTCCCCTATGCAGAGTACAAGAGGGCAGCACTATGTCCTCCTCGGAGGGGTTGTCAATGATAAGAGGACGAAGCTCCGCGGTCCCTTCATTCTTTTGCTTCTTTCCGGCTGGAGAACCACGCGAGGTCGTCCCAACTGACGAAGGAGAGCCACTGTCGGGAACACTCGCGGCAGCCGCCTTGACCTCCTCAACCCGCGATCGTTTCACGGACACTTTGATGGCCCCCTTGTTCTTGGCCCGCATCTTCATAACTTTGTCATGCAAGTCGGCCATTTTTCCTGCAAAATAAAGAGTTAGAACCAAAAAGGTATTGTTTAAACAAATAATGGCTAGCTCACCTAACAAAATCATAGCATTCCCGTAACTGCCGCACTCGAGGACAGCTTTGGTGTTGATGTGCCGAGGCTCCAGCATGGGACTTCCATCTTCCTCGAATAGGGGATCCCCGTTGGGATACGTACATATTGCCGGCCTAAACCCGTCCACGTAGGAAGCGAGCCGTTGATACCCCCCAGTATCACGCTCATTGAGGTCCTCGTCACGGAAGATGAAATAATCTGTCCCCCGCTCGAAGTGGTCAGGCTGCCACTCCAACGGGAACCGGGCAGACGGACCCACCTTCCTCACCCCATCCTCGATATACTCGCGCTCCTCGAACAAGTGGTTCTCGGCATCGGGGGTAAGTGGCTTAACCAGAAAGTATCGACTCTTGAAATGCTTGATAGAGTCCTGGTAAATGGCGAACAGCTTCTTCGGCTGCTTAAACGACACCCAACTCCACTTGCCGTCCCGATCACGCAACCTCTGCAAGTGAAACACTCTGAAGAAAAGAGGCAGGGTCGCTTCCACCTCCAAGTACCCACATACGATTTCAAAGGCTCTTAAGAACGCTAAAGCATTGGGGTGAAGCTGAGACGGGCACAGGCGCAGCCAACTGAAGACACTCCGTTGCAAAAGAGTGAAGGGAAGACGGAGACCAGCCTCCTTGAAGACGAACTCGTACATTGCGAAACGAGGACCAGAGAATCTCGAGCAGATCCTCTGATGAGATTTAGGCACAAAGGCGCCCCAAGAAGGCTCCTCGTCCTACTCAAGATCCTCGATCACGTTAAAAGCTTCCCTAGGACGCGTCGTGAAGCGCGATGCGATCATCCTCGGAGCAACGACCACCCATTCTTCAAGTGCCCGAGGGGAGGTCTCGATGACGGGAATGTCTTCTTGCGAGCCAACAGCTTCCTCCCCATCTGAAATGTCGAAGACGACATCATCCTTGTTCTCGTCGGCCATTTACCTGAAAAGCAGAGGAAACCGTGAATTCGACTGGTCAAATCCACCCTTCCACCGCAAGTCAAGTGAAAGGGCGAGGAAAAGGGACGAGGAAAACTCCCCCAATCGTCAAATGGCCGACGAGCTAAAGTGCCCTCAGAGCATATACGTCGCACGCAGCGGAGGTCGGCAAACTCATGCCCTCATCGAGACGTGCAACCTCCACTGCTCGTGGCCTTCATACTACTCCCTAGTAATCCTAAAAACTGGACGTCTCATTCAAACATTCTAGCTCCGTTCACTCAAAACTCACTCGGCAAACGCATGGGAGAAACGATCATCTTCTAGGTTTCCTCGCCTAATTCATAAACCTTGCTCGTCACACTCATCAATCGCGCCCTCCGCATTCAAAACTAATACATAAAACTTAAATAAAAATATGAAGGAGACGAGGAACTTACTTGAAGAAAGCGAAGAAGATATGAACGAGACGAGGAGGAGAGCAGTGAGCGAATCTTGAAGGCTTGGAAAATGTTAAGTGTCAAATGAGTGACCTCCTCACTCCTTATATAGGGAAAGAAGGCCAAAGGGTGTCATGATGGCCTAGGCAGCCTAGGAGACGCCATCATTGCCTACACCCCAAAGACGGCTCCCTCCACGAAAGGCTGCCACACGTCCCAAGGGTCTTGGGAACTCCAAAAGACGCCGTTTAATTCCATCCCTAAAAACGGCGCAGTAATGATTACAGCCTGTACAGCTGACACCTGTCAATCACGCTGGCAACTGACAACCAAAACGTTAAAAACCAAAGACAACTGGCAACCGACCTAAGCCCTCGAGGAGCCCATGATTTGGAACCGTTGCCCGTGCTCGGCTAAACCTCCTCGTTAAAGTCATCACCCTTATAAGGCTAATGACTTGGGGGGCTCCTGTTCTGGTCTGGGCCGAGCAGGCCCAACCCTTGTTGCCAGCCGAGCAGGCCCACTTCCCTTGGGCCCAATTACTGGACAACAGATAGGGGCTGCCCGTCGCGAAGACTCTGGCCGAGCAGGCCCAAACCTTTGGGCCCACTTACTGGATAACCGTCAAGGAGTTATCCACGCATGAAGACCACGCGTCACGCAGCGGGGGATTCGGTCAACCACCTCCGAACCCTACGCTATGATCATCCGGAACGTGAGTCTCCTGCTGACTCAGCCCTAGCATGGGACGTTCTGGAAGTTCCCTAGCACGTGTGCCTCCAGTTGGATTTGGCCCAATTAGGGAACCTTGGCCCAGCGCTGAGGGCTATAAATACCCTCTTTCACTAGAGGGTCAGGTATTCTATTCTTAACTCTAAACCTCATTCTCTGATAGCTACTGACTTAAGCATCGGAGAACCTTGCAGGTACCCCCCCCATCTTGCTCTTCAAGCCAGATATTGCGCCTTGACGATTCTCCTGATCAGGTACGATCAGCTACCTATAAGAAAGAGGCTTTTAAATAGGCTTTCAGGTCAGGCCAGACTTTTAAAAAGGGCAGACCAGACTAAAAAAACGAGCCTATAATAGGCCATAGGCCAGACTCAAGCCTTATAAGTTTATCGTAGGTCAAGCTCAAGCCTTATAAAGCCTAACCTAGTCTAGCCTATTCCCACCCCTAGGGACGAGTCAAATTGACATCTCTGTCTTAAAGATTGATATTTTATTATATCTTTTTCAAATATATATTTTTATTAATACATCAAATTTATTTAGAAAATAAAATATTGAGTTAAATAAATCTTAAAATCAAAAGCAATATAGTAATAATTACACAAGATATACAAATTGATTATATCATTATTTTTTAATTGATAGACAATATGTACACAATAACTATGAAGATCTAAATTCAAACAATTGGGAGATTTTAAAATAAAATTTAATAATATTGACATTTATTAAATAAATCAAAATTTACAGATTACTATCAATATTTTTACAATTATTACCAACTATTTTAATATATTTAAAGGTGAATTCTTATCTACCCAACACAAAAAGTTGGGTAGAGTTACCTTTAGTGTAAAATGCATTAAAAACAACCAAAAAGTGTATCATTTAATAAATAATTAAAGATAATAAAATTAAATGGTGTCATGTGATTGGTTGAATGTACACTACCCAATTTTTTTAGATAGGTAGGGAAGTTGTCCCCATATTTAAATTAAGTAATATATATTTATATAAATAAATAAAGATAAAAAAGGCAAGAGAATACTATTAAATATTAATATAGTGATATTCTTTTTAAAAGACTACCCAATCAATTTGTTAATTCAAATCTTATTTTTCCAATTATAAAATTCTACTATAGTAAATATCTAGAAAGCAAAGTTAAAAAGTAAAGAAAAGAAAAAAAGGATTGAGTGTTAGTCTAGTTTTCAAATTCAAACCACCACAAGATCTATCTTAGAGAATAAGAAAACCTATATAAATTATTCACTCATTCACCCTATCACGTGCCAAAACCTAAGATTCTCGAATCCCCCAAATATCCAAATCTTAACTCAACCCAAAAACTAGGTTTCACCGTTCTGTTTTTCCTTTCATATTCATACAATTCATCTCTATAAATTATAATAATTACCTTCATTCACTCATTCCCAATTTCAAATCCATTGAATCATATCTTGATTGATGACATCTATAATATAAGAAAATAAATGGCTCTGGAAAACTCAAATTTAACCTCTCTTCTTTACCCTCCACCTCACTTAATTGGGGGCAAAATGTGTCTAAAATTTACTTTTTGGAACCAAATTGTACAATTGGTTACATGTCAAATATCTTTACACACGGGCTGTTACATTTGGCTAGGAAATCTGAATTTAATTGTTAGAATGAGACAAAATGTTAGAAGTGATAGTATAAAATGGTTTACCCAATTACAATTGTTGTATTCAAAGTACTGTAAAAAAGCATAAAAGTCAAAATTAAAAGAAAGTAACCGATGGATATTTGAAAAATCAATAAAGGTGCATAAAGTTTCTTTCCAAAGTACATTAAAAAATAATTAAAAAATAATTAAAGGTACACCACTCTGCAAAACACGTACATTGAAAAAGTCTTGAAGCATTCAAAAAATTGCTTTTCTGAAAACAGTACACCGCTCTGCAATTTGTCCAGCGGGTTCTCACGGTGGAACCCTTTTGCCCACGGGATAGTTGTTAGCCTCCCAAGAATAACCTAAATGGTTGTGTCCCTTCTGATTCTATCATTTCCGACTTGCTCTTGCTCTTCCTTTTCCCTTTCTTCCCGTTTATACTCTCTCCAAAAATCACCACTTTCTCTACAACAGTTCTTCCTCAACAACTTTGTTCTTCTGCTGCTGCGAACTTCTAAAATGGCAAGACCATTTGAGCTGGTGAAAGACATTAATGACACAAAGGAGCTATGGAAAATAGCTGTGAGAGTCCATCACAAATGGACTGTTGTGAACAAGAATAAGGAACATTTTGAAATGCTTTTGTGTGATAAAGAAGTGAGACATTTTTCTTGCTCTGCTTTTTTTTCCTGCTATTTGTTCATTTTGATTTGCTTTTAGTTCTGTTTCTGAGTTTATGTGTTATGCTTTCTCAGTTTTGATTTCTATGTTTTATAATTGTGAAATATTTTCGGTTTATACGTTATATTTATTTTGTGTTTTATTTATTTTCCTTTCTGAGTTTTTCTATCAATGAGTTTTATTGTGAACAAATATAAATGCTTTTTATTTCTTTTCCTTTATGAGTTTTAAAGTTTATGACTTTATGACTTTTATTGTAAAAGAATTTCCCTTTATGATTTATATTGTGAAATATATTTCCTTTCCTATGATTATTTAGTTATATAAGTTTTGTTTCTGTATTAGCCTATGCCGACACATATAATTGCATTCACTCACTATCAGTAACATAAAGTGCAGAAAAAACTTTAGGTTAATTAATTTAGAGGTATCCCATCAAATGTGATAGCTATCCATGCAATGAACCGTGTGGGTTCGTAGAATAGAGGTAATAATAAATCAATATTGGTCCACGAAGTGCATCACTTTGATTGGCATCTGCAATATTCAGCCAATGCAGCTTTCAACTCTCTGAATCACAAATTTAAAACGCAAACGTATCTGCAATACAACTGGCTGTGATAATTTTCTCATAACACATTTCTTATGCTTTTGTTTCACTGACCTATTAAATTCCACATTTGCAGCCAAATATTAGATTCTTATTTCCAAACGGATTGTTATGTTAATTTAACATGATAGGTTTTAATTCAAGTTTTTTGCATTTCAGGGATCTGATATACATTGTAGAGTTCCTACAATGTATAAACAAGCTTTCGATTCATTGTTGACGGTCAATGGCACGGTTACAGTATCAAACTTCCAAGTATCCTTGAATGATCTGTTGTTCAAGCCTTCTGATCACAAATTTGTGTTGACTTTTAGTGGCGGCACATCTGTGACTGACATAAACAAGCATGAGATTCCTCCTAGGCCCCTTAAGTTCACACCTTTTGCTGATATTCTTACTGGAAAATGGAAAAGGGATGTTTTAATAGGTTTGCAGTATTTTACTATTTTTATACTTTTATTATTCTACTTGTGTGCTATCCTGTACTTAGACCAATGTTGATATATCTTATATTTAACTCTCTTTCTTTATATCCTTAGATGTAATAGGAATGGTTTCAGATATTGGTTACACCCAAATTCAAGATGGAAACAAGAAACAACAGATTAATTTAGTCTTGAAAGACTTATGGTATGTCAACAAATTTAAGATTCAATTGCCATTGTTCAAATCCCTTTATCTGATATTGTGTTCTTATGTATGAAGTAATAACATTCTCAATTGTACTTTGTGGGAGGGATACGCAATGCAATTCCATGATTTCAATAAACAAAGGAAAGATTTATCTTCACCAATTGTTATTGTTTTGCAATTCGCAAAGGTCAAAGAGGAAGGTATATATCCTTCTCATTTTCTTGCATTCTCCATTTTATCTTCCTTTCTCCATTTACAATTTTAGAGGTACTAACCATTGTTTTTAAATGTTATACTTTTCATTCTTCGTAGGAAAATATCCTGTATGTGTTTCAAACACATTTAATGTAACAATGTTGCACATCAATGATGACCTCGCTGAAATTAAGGAGTTCTTAAATAGGTTTGCGACTATACCAATGTCTCACTTTTAAGTTTTCCATTCAATCCCACTGTTTTCCATTTCCTTACTACTGTGTTTTATGTTTTGGTTGGTAGTATCCCAAAGCAATGTTTAGCCGATACTTCCGGTCAGAGTATGACATCGATGTCCCAACTGTCTCAGACATCTGGTAGCTCCCAACTAAGCCCGTACGATAAATTTATGTATAAGGCTTTGGTTCTCCCACTAAGTGTTGTTAAAAAGCTTACCGCTGTGAGTACTTTTTTAACTTATCATATTTCCCTCTTAATTTGAACTTTGAAAGCTTAACACTGTCGCAAAGCATTCCCACTAATACGTTGTCATTCGGGCTCCCCTTTTAAACCAATTAATGTGTCACCGTTGCTAAAATCCTTCAAGTAAAAGCTTCTCAAGGAGGTTGGTATTACCAAGCATGCCATGCTTGTCCAAGTAAAGCTAAAGGAAATCAACCACCCTACGTTTGTAGTAACAAACACAATACTGAAACTGAAATTTACAGGTTTAAATTTTGACTTCATCTGTAAATATATTTGGTTCCTAAAGCTTTATGATTAAAAATCTTATTTGTTATTCATAGGTATAAAGTTCTCATTGAAGTTTTCAACGAAGCCTGCAAAGCTATTTTTGTTCTGTGGGACCGCGAGTGTTCACAACTACTGGACATTACTGCTGCTCAGTTAGGTAACACAATGCTTGAGGTCGGTTTTCCTTTTTTATGGCCTAATTATTATTTTGTATCTTTTATACTTGCTAATATTTTTTACTTATCTAGGCTGGTATAACAGACCCATTGGATTACCCTTTAGCATTAGATGGTTTGGTTGGATTGACAATGGCATTTAAGGTCAAATGGCAACCAAGTTTGAATAATGCTACTGTTGTTTCTATTTATCAGGATAGAAGTGTCATCAACCAGCTTTTGCATTCATGGGGACAAGAATCTGTACGTGCATAGAACAATATATCATTTCTCATGCTTTCCCTTTATACTTTTTTTTTTGAAAGAAGCTTTCCCTTTATACTTTAATCCTAACTTATGTTGTTTTCTTCTTTATAAGATACCGTCACCATCACGTGAAGCCGATATCATCAAGCAGGTTTGTCTTATCGTTTCATAAAAACTATACTTGCATACAAATTTGGGACAACATCACATTATTCACATTTGCATTCATTGTCTTCTTATGTAGCTGACAGAAAGTGTCGATGAAGCTGTAACAAATGAGGATTGTACTGTCGTTACGGTAACTAATTGTTCCTCATTTCTGATTCTTCTTTTTTATTATAGCTTCGTAACTAATATCGTATCAATCTCTTAATTTTTCAAAATTTTTTTTCAGGATGTTGATATTACATCAGAACATATCCCTCTCCCTGTTACGCCGACTTCAGCCAACAAAAGAATTGCTCCTCCTATTTCTAATGATAATGTGGCAAGTTCTGAAATCCCTGCAGGAGAGCAATCCTCCACCAAAATGAAGAAGATTATCAAGGTGGAGAAACTAGCTCCATGATATGTTATGGTTTTAACTTTCGCCATCGCGCCGTTTTTTATGTTTTGAATGATGTCGCCTAATGAACTATTTCCTTCTGTTTACAAGTAACTATTAATTTAGTTGTGACCCATCTAATTTTGTAATGTAACAGTGTCACATTAGTTATGTTGAACACCTTCTATGACAGATATTTATTAAACAATCTACTATTATTTGTGCCAAATATTTAACACTAAGGCACGAGAAATTTCAATGCTACTGTGGCCAAAATTTAACACCCTTAAGGATGAATCTCTTTGCTCACCAACATTATCTGGATTGTATCAGCATGCTGTCTACCACAATTAAACCATAATCAATTCCCTTTTGGCGGGTATGTTCCAATTAAACCACAATTAATAAGAAAACCAATTTTCAATGGAGGAATGACATCATTTGCCCCTATATTAACAAGTTTAATTCTTTCTAGATTAGTCATGCATAAATTTATACATTGAACTGAGCTGTCAAATGTTGAAGAGGAATGTAATAAACAGAATATTGTCTCAAGCTACAACGGTGCTAAGTTCCTATAAGTTGTTTGTGAATATAGATGTGTGCCTAAGTATTATAATACTCAGCCAACATATACAATAGCGGTGTTAAGCAACAAAAAGTGGTCTTATCAATAATGATGGTAAACTATTATCCTTTTTCAAAGTCAGCAGCCACAAACAACATACACATTCATTCTGCAAGCATTTTTTTAAAACAATTTTATCCTATTAAAAAGTAACCATCCATCCATAGGCAAACTGACTCCTATCATAGTTTAAAAATATAATAAACTTCTGAACAATAGTAAAGCTTCTCTGCTACATCGTATGATTAAGCTAACAGATACACACAGGTTAAGCGTTTTGGGAGACAAAATTTGACGTTTTGCATTCTCCAAGAAACAACTCTTTATAACATTTTTATGGACACCGATTTTAACTTATATGACTTTAATGGCCCAAGATTTTAAATCACTTTTGGCCCTATTTATGTACCTAATTTATTTTACCAAAGTAGGAATGTCGTTATCATTGCCCAATTTACTTTTTCTTTATATTCTCAGCAATAACATATAACTAATTACTTTCTATTAATTCAATTTATATTAACATCAATTAATTAATAACTTTAAAATCAATTTATACCATCTATATTCAAAAAGTGTCACAAACGTCAAAAACTTTCTATACTTACCAATCCGTTTTTTTTATGTGAACAAAATACTATTTAATACTTTTTTTTAACAAACTTAATGTCAAAACTATTAAAAACTACTAAAATAACTTTTATTTTTTTCAATAATTTTCTCTTCTTATAATAAATGCTTTTTAATAGCAACCATTTATTTTTACAGCAATGCGCGTCGAAGACCTGAACCCGTGCGAATGCACGGGTTTCCCGCTAGTAAACATTATAGAAAAAAATAAAGAAACTTCCCTATAATTCACCCTTTCTTGTTTCTTTATCTTTTCCCTTTTTTTCTCTTCTTGCTGTGCTGTCACCACATAACAACAAAACCCTCTTTTTACTTTCTCTCTCTAATCGTTTTTTTTCATCTGGGTTTTTGTTAAATTGGATAAAGATCTGATTTTTAGGTTTGATTTGTGTGAAAGGCTGTGTTTTTCGATCTGGGTGTGAGTGAAATTGGTTGATTGTGTTGATAATGAGGAAGAGAGAGAGGGAAAACCCTTGTGGGGTATGTGGGCACTATCACAAATATGAAGAAGGTGAAGTGTGTTCGATTTGTGGGCATAGGGTTCCTGTTGGATCGGAGAAAAGTTCGATTCAAGTTAGTGCTTTTCCTTCTGTGATCTTGCCGGAGTTTCTTTACTTGGGCAGCTATGATAATGCTTCACGCTCTGAGCTTCTTAAAACTCAGGGGATTTCTCGGATTCTCAATGTAAGAATCAGTTTCTTTTTGGTTTGATGTTTCTTTCAATGATTGGATTGATGATTCTGATTCTGTTTATTCAATGATTGGCTTTTTCTTGATGATGATTCTTTTTGTTGGTGTTTTTGAATTGAAATCATGAGTGTGTTGATTGTGTTAATATGGTGGTGGGATTGGGTTTGTGCATTTCGATTCTTGGGTATTGTTTTAGGTTCTGTGTTGTCGATCGGATCCGGGAAAATATTGTTTTGATTAAATTTCTATGCAATATTGAGCCTATAGAAAGAAATTGTCGATTGAACATTATCGTGTAATTTGAACCATGTAGTCGATTTCACTTAGCGGAATAAGATTTGGTTGTTATTGTTGTTGTGCGTCTGAGCATGGCTGTAGCTGCTATTTGGCATTACTTTGTACTCTAGCAAACCAATAGCAATTTGTTCTAATTTCACTATGTTCTGCAACGTCACAAATGCGATAATATTGTTTATATTTGGATGGTACTCAAATTTCGCCATGTTGTATTGCAATGTCAAGCCACAAATTTTTGTTTAGGTTTGGGTGGTACCCAAATTTCGTCACATTGCATTGCAACATCTCGATAGCCACAATTTTTGTTTAGGTGTTTTCAAATTTTGCCATGATGCAGCAATGCAATGTCACGATAGCCACAATTTTTGTTTAGTTTTAGATGGTATTCAAATTTTTCCAAGTTGCAGCTTGGCAACGTCACGATAGCTGCAGCACTGTTTAGATCTGGGTTGTATTCAAATTTCACTGCGTTGCAGCATTGCAATGTCACGAAAGCCACAATTTTTGTTTAGATTTGGGTACTACAGTGTATTATCATGTAGTGGCTACGATGTTGTCAATAGCCTAGTAGTGGTAGGGTTCAGTGTTGCACTATTAGTCCGGGATTTGCTGTCAGCAATAGCTGTTGTAACGGGCGCTAATCGTGGCTCCAACTGCTATCGCATCCACTATCTGGATTATTGGGATAAATTCATCATGTTTTTTTTAACCTAACGTCTTTTTTCTAGAGTGTAAATTTCAATCTGACGACGATCCTACTTTTAGTACTATTTCTGTTTTATTTTTCTTCTCTACTCAAGCTTTATTACTCTATACTTGAGTTTCATTAATTATTAAGTATGATGATCTCTTTAATTTTTTGTATTAGTCTATTTTCGAGTATTTATGTTTATTTTTGTACACTACTTTTCAATCTGCTAATACAACTTGATTGTTTTATTATTTTCATTTCTGTTTGTGCAGACTGTCCCTTCTTGTCAAAATCTGTACAAGAACTCATTTACTTATCACTGCCTCCCGGATGACAAAAGTTTCCAATTTGATGAAGCAAATCAGTTTCTAGGTACGTTCCTTCCTGTTTACTGAAAATTTATATGTCTTGATCATTACATTTGTTAGGGTTATGGCAGAGTTTAGTCTTTCATCATGAACTATCATCCATAAGTCTCTTTTCTACGATATATTTACACATTATAATAACATTGAAATCAACATCGCATGTTTGTTTTGCAGAGCAATGTGAGAAGGATAAGGAGCGTGTTCTGGTTCATTGCATGTCAGGAAAGAGTCGGTAAGATATCGCTGCAATATGATATAGGCCAAATACCTTAGTTAAACGTTTATAACAAGTTGGTTCGTTTAGTCCGTACATCGTTATAATTTTCTCTCTGAGTTACATTACATATACATATCTTGTTGCAGGTCCCCGGCTGTTGTGATTGGCTATCTGATGAAGTCGAGAGGATGGAGACTTGCACCAAGTTATCAGTGGGTAAAGGAACGCAGACCGGCCGTTGAATTATCTGAAGGTATATTTATTTTCTTTACTGTTTTCAGTTTCGTTTCCGATCTCAACTCAATCTTTCTGACAAGCATTCATATTTTCTGAATATAGCTGCCTACCAGCATCTACAGGAATACGAGAAAACTCTCTTCGGATCAGTTGGAAACTCTTTTCTTCTGCCTTCTGCTGCTTTCTCACCTCCAGCCGGGCCATCTTCACTTAGCTTCGGCTTCCCGAAACCCAACGACGTACCTCCACTTCCCGCCTTTCCCGCCTTCAGCTGCGCTGGAACTCCTTCAATTTTCACCCGACCACCCCTTGATATAGCTCCCACCGAGTTCACATTTGGAGCCGGCCAGAATGTTACTGGAAATTCTTTTAATACAAATCCACCTAATCCGAATGTCACCGATATTCAAATGGATGGATCTTGATTCTGACCAACCAGCAGAAACATTTGGCTTTGTGGTATGGTTTATTACAGGACAACAATCATAAGTGAACTTGTCAATTCTATAGTTTTTTTTCTTCATCATTTTAAATATTTTCATAGTTATCAATCATTATGATGGTTGTAATATTGAGTTTTATCGAATTTTAGCACTTTATCAAGTTCTTTTCTTTTCCCTGTTATTACAATTGAAATTCCATCTATAGAAGTATATACAATTAGACAATGTTGGTGCGTTTTCTTTATTCTCTTTTGAAGTTTGGCTATGAACTTTCAACTTGAGCTTATGCATGATATTCAAACTAGGCTGTTCATGGTGCTAACTCAGCTGAAAAAATTGAACCAAATCGACCATAATAAAAATTCCCCAGAATCAAACAGAACTATTTAATTTGTTTGGAACCAAATTGAACTAAATTATTGGTTTGGTACAATGAATTTTAATTGTACTAAATTAAAGTAAAAGCTCTGAAGCATGGTTCTTCTAAAATTCTAAAGTACCTTTAGGTACGAACCCGTACCTGATACCATTGTGGTACTTCATTTTATTTTTTCACTATGAAATTTGTGATTTTTTTCAAATATTTTTTTTGGTAGAATATATAAACTTTATTACTGACCAAAACAGTTTAGTACAAAACCGATCCAAATCGGATCCAGGCAATCAAATCAACCACACTACCAGTCTACATCAAAACGACAAACTAACAAATGCTAGGCCCCCCAAGATTGATATGGTTGGAGAGCTTATTAAACACACTGCATCTCGTAGCTACATTAACCTTGATCTTGTGGTGTAGGTCCTCATCCATGGTTTGGTTATTGAAGATGATGTCATTTCGGAGAGTCCAAATCGCATACACCGTTTCTGCAAGGACAACCTTCAGGAGGAGTCTTCTCCAGCCTTTCCTCATTGTTTCCATGCATATCCAGGCCTTCTCATTTCTCCATCCATGCGGAATCCTGTCCATACCAATCCAGTTAAGCATTGTTTTCCATATTTTTCCAGTAATTTCACACTCAAAAAGAAGGTGCTCTTGAGTCTCCTCCTTCCCACAGAAGGCACAATTCCCATCAGTGATAATCCCAAATCGGGTCAGCCTACTCTTTGTTGGCAATCTGTCCCAAAGAGCAATCCAAAGAATAAATTTCGCACGAGGTCTTGCAGCATTCTGATAGAAAATCTTGTACCAAGGCACATTTGGTTTCTCACCTCTGAGTTCCTTGTACATGTGTTTGGTTTTGTAGCTGCCAATTTGAACAGAAGTCTGCCAGTAGTTGTTGCTCTCTAATTCCTCTCTATAGCTGAACATCTTTCTCATTATCCAGGAACAGCTGCTAGGGATGCGCCAGTTTGAGACCTCGTTCCCCTTCAAGTAGTAAGTGTGCATCCAAAGAACCCACAATTTATCTGCTTTGGCCTGGAGGTTCCAAAGGAGTTTGATTATGGTTGCTTTGTTCCAACAATGAAGTTCCACCAGGTTTAAACCCCCTGCATTTCGAGGTTCACAGATGGATTCCCAAGATATGGGGGACTTTTTACTAATGTTACTCGTGTTGCACCAGAGAAAAGTCCTGCACATAGCACCTATGTTTTTTCAAATATTAATATAATATATTTATATATTTTAATTTCTTCATTATTAGAGAAATTCTTGTATGGAAACGACGTTAAATTCATGTTTTTAAGAACCAATAAGAGAGAAATTTTTTAGTTTATCTAAATTTTAATAATTTTTAATTGAATTTATGGGGTTATGAAGAAAAGAGAAAATTTTATATATATTTTTTAATTAATTAAAATTTTGTGATTAGTTGTACGTATGACTATCTAAGAATTTTCTTCATTATTTTATATATATATATATATATATATATATATATATATATATATATATATATATATATATATATATATATATATATATATATATATATATATATATATATATATATATATATATATATATATATATATATTAACAATATTTTTTATTTTTTAAAACTTTTCTTGCAACAATTTAATTATCCACTCATGTATTTTATAAAAAAGATTTATATTTAATTATTTTAATTATTTTGAAAAATATCGTATCTCATAACAGTATTAATACCCACATTGGATACCAGTATCATTTATACCTTATTATAAATAGAATTGTAATATTTTTTGAATTTTTTTAATAAAATACCATTTTTAGATTTTTTTCTTTTATTTTTTTATAAACATTTATTTGTTTATTTATTTTTTATTATTATTATCTTATGTAAATATATCTAAACAAATTCGAAACAAATCATAAATCTATAAAGAAAATTTAAAATAAATAAGGTAAAATATTATTGGGCAGTATATTATTTGGAGTAAATTTTAGATTAACTTTTTAAAAATAAAACTGAATTTTTTAAAAATAATTATTTGTTATATTTTAATTTTTCTAATATTATTTATTAATTTAATTTAATATATTTTTTACTATTTTATATGTTTTAAATACATGAAATAAAATTGTATGTAATTTATTTTGGGATCAGATGAGTTTTTCTTAAACTGAATTTGAACTTCACTGTAATACCTTTTGTTTACCTTTGTTATTGTTTTTATTGTATTTTTATTTAATTTTTTTTTTATATTTCATAATTTTAATATCTAGTATTATGTTATAACTTGAACCACTAAGCTTATCGATTAAAATTTTTACGCTTAATAATACTTTTGGTCCTCGTGTTTTGACCAATTCACGAATCTGGTCCTTCATTTTTAAAACAGAACAAAACAGTCCCTGAACTTGACTAAAGGATATAAAACTGGTCCTAACCCCCATTTCCACTCCAAAAAAAACTGATGTGTCCAAATTAAGTGGTTGATAGACATTTACACGTCATTAAAAATTGCATATTGTATTTACACGTCATTAATAATATTTGTTTTAACATTTCAGAAAATAAAGAAAAAAAATTAAAACAAAAAATTAATTTTAATTGAGTTGTTTGCAGTAAACCTAAATCTCAATCTTCCATAGTTCTCCCACCAACGATCTCCTCTTCATTTCTATCATACTTCATTCGTTCTCTCGATCTTCTTCGCTTCTCACTTCATCTGTTCTCTCAATCTTCTTCGCTTTCATGTCAGAATCATATGTCGTGTCCAGTAACAGTTGCGTGTCACGAAGAAGACAGGTTCGCTGCTTCTGTGACCTTGATTTTCCGCTCACTACCTCGTGGACGAAAGAGAATCCTGGGCGGGGGTTTAATGGCTGTGGGTTATACAAGGTAAACACCATTTTCTATCTAAATGTATAAATCTTCTTTATACTGGTACGGAATTTGGAATCTGAAATCTGTTTGTGATTTCAGTTGCAGGGACGAAAGGGGTGTAAAGGAGGTGATTTCGTGCAAAGGAGGTGATTTTGTCACTAATGAAGAGAATTGATGAAGATAAGAAGAAATACAATTTGAAGATGAAACAAGATGAGAATTTGAAACAAAAGCTTAAGTTCTGCCAAGGAGTAGTTGTTTTAGTTGTAGTGGTCATTATGAGATTGATATGTACTGTTATGTTGAAAAAGTGTTGAATTAGTTGTTTAGAAGCTGAATTAAGTTGTTTAATTAGTTGTTAATTGTTGTAGCAGCTGAATTAGTTGTTTAGAAGCTGAATTAAATTGATGAATTAAGTTGTTGAATTAGTTGTTAAGTGATGTATGTTGTAGTTTTCAAATGAATGTTAATGTAATTTTTAAATGTTGATTGCCATTATGTGTATGAATTGTGTTAATTGTCATTACAGAAAAAAAATTGTGTTAACTTTCAACCATCACAACCATAACAGAAAAAGAAGGATAATTGTCATTAAAATTTGGACACATCAGCTTTTTTTTAGTGGAAATGGGGGTTAGGACCAGTTTTATATCCTTTAGTCAAGTTCAGAGACTGCTTTATTCTGTTTTAAAAATGAAGAACCAGATTCGTGAGTACCAAAAGTGTTATTAAGCCAAAATTCTAAAATACTAGTATTTAACTTAAATTCTAAATTGTTTATCATGTATATAGATTAAATTGATACAATTTATTCTCAACAATAGTTTATATATTTAACTAAAAAGTTATTTAATGAAGTGATAATTAAATATTAATTAAAATAATATTTTATTTTTAAAATTACAATTGTGATTCGATTGAGTAGATTTTTTTTTGTTATATCCAAAAATATTCGGTTTGTTGGATCGTCTAGTCGAGGTCGGAGGTCAAATCTCTCCCGATCGCAGTTGTAGTGATCAAACCATGACTTTTTTCTATCATTAATCATTATTAGACCAACTAATGATTGAGTAGGTTTTGATTCAATTAACTATAATTCCGCTTATTAAATTGTTTGATAAACTATGAATTAGATTGTTAACTATAGAAAGCTGTTTGATTATCTAAAAACAGTTTGATTTGTTGTATGAATTTTTTTTTGAAAAGTCCTAATCTAAATACATGTTTATGTATAAAATTTCATAACTAATTGTATTTTTTTGAAAGTTTTAGAAAAAAAACAAACGTGCTTTGTTTTGGTGTTGTAGAATTGATTTTTATCTCCCAATTTCAATTTGGTTAAAAAACATAATCATTGATTTTAAAAATAAAGTTTAACAGTATTTCAAATATTCACTTTGGTCTCAATTGATCAAAGTTCACCACTAATCACTAAATTTTAATGTTAGTTAAATTTAAGAAATTGACAAGTTCTACCATTTTTATAGAATTCAATAGAATCTATAGAATTGAAAAATGGAGTTCATCTAAATAAAAATGAATTCATCATAAAAATAAAGAAGAGAAAACAAAATTGAAAAAAAGAGAAAAAAAAAACACAACAAAAAATGAAGAAAACAAAGCTATTGATTATTATTCTAACAACAAAACCAAACTCATAACATGAAGAAAAACCTCTCTTCAATCTTCAACTTGATGAAATCAATGTCCCAAAACATCAACATTATTGTGTGCAACATTAGGAGAATCATCATCATTACGACCTGAGAAAAGATGTTCATGTTTCTCTCTCCTACCAACTGTTTTCTTTATGCTCTTAAAAGTGTCA
Source organism: Vicia villosa (assembly GCF_029867415.1). NCBI lineage: Eukaryota > Viridiplantae > Streptophyta > Magnoliopsida > Fabales > Fabaceae > Vicia > Vicia villosa. The sequence goes on along the minus strand of NC_081186.1, from coordinate 96,833,531 downwards.
TCAATATCAGCATACAATCCAAGATGATCATCTTCATCTGTGCATTCTTCACCTGCATCTGAGTGTTTGCTGTTACATCCAACAGGTATATCTTGATGTCCATGTGACCCTTTTCCATGTGCATGTCCATGTTCATGACCATTCACTTTCATGCACCATAGGCTTACCAGAAGCATTCCAATGCAAAAAACAAGCACATTCTTTGAATACATAGCTATGTTTGTTGTTAACTTTTTTTCCACTAGTTTTTGTGTTGGATGAGTGAATGTTGTGAATTTCAAAGAGAGTGTTGGTTGCTTATATATTATAGGAGAGAAATCAAAGTTGTGGTTAAGAATGTTTCTACTTGTGTTACATAAAGAACTAGTCTTAAGGTAATAAAAAAAAGTTAGTGTCTTAATTTTCTATTTATAGTTTAGATGTGTAATAATAAAAGGTAAGTAATTTGAAACTATGGTTTGAGGGATGAAGAATCGGATCCAACTAAAACTAATTCAACTCATAAATGATTTTGTTGTTGTTACACTGGTGCCTATCATGTAGGAGGTAAGGATTATATTCATAAATTTATTAATAGTTTTTTAGTGACAAAATAAATTTTAATGATATTATTATTATTTTATTAGTTATTATTATTTTATTAGTTATTACTATTAAGGGTTAATACATATTTTCTCCTATTATATGGATGAAACTTGAAAAATCTCCTATGAAAATAAGTATAAAATCCCTCCGAAGTTTAAAAAGATTAATTTATTTTAGTCCTTTATCAAACCCAATCACTAGAAAAAAATTGAGGTGGCATTACCATGTGATTTTTATTTTTTAAAGGGTTAATGAACTTTTTCGTCCCTTTTAATATTTCAAATTTTGTTTTTAGTCCCTCTAAAATTTTCCTTCAAGAAATCGTCCCTTTAAAATTTTTCTTCCAAACTATTAGTCCCTAACGTCAAATTTCATAACTAATCGGTGGCTAAAGTCGTAGCTAATCTCTAGCAAATTTGACGTTAGGGACCAATAGTTTAGACGAAAAATTTTGAAAGGACAATTTCTTAAAGGAAAATTTTGGAGGGACTAAAAACGAAATCTGCAATATTTAGAGGGACCAAAAAGTTCATTAACCCTTTTTTAAAATAATTTTAACTGACCTAATTTTTATTTTATAATTTTTTAATACCACAAATGTTTTTTTTTTTTTCATTTAAAATGTTTTTTTAAACTATTCAAATTTTAAACATTAAAAAGAACCAAATTGGAGTTTCATCACTTGGCAATTTAATTCTATTGTTAATATATTATCATCTTAAATACATAAACTATAGGATTTTCGTCATCATCAACAACACATAAATTTGGAGTTTCATCACGGGGTTTCACCATCAACAACACAACAACTTCATCATTTTCTTCTTCACCACAACAACATATAAATTTGGAGTTTCATTATCATCAACATCACATAAATCAATTCTTGTTAGCAATTTCTCATTTTCATCATCATGATCACCACACCAACTCCATCATTTTCATCATTCACATCATCTCAACAACACATATAACTTGATGCATAATTTGTGAAGTTACGTTGAAGTATGAGGAGCCCGTGTTCATCTATGTCACTTTAGATAAACATTAATTGATGCACAAGGATCTAAATGGTGAGCTCTTGGAGTCAAATGATAGATGGTGGGAAAATGAACATGTTTGATGTTGGACAAAAGTTGAATTCAAGCTTGGAACCTCAAGGAAACTTAACTCGAAGTCAGGCTCTCAACTGACTTAAACACTTAGCCAAAATTATGAATTATTTGCCAATTCTAACAACTTGATTCCAAGACTTTAGCTTCAAATATCTTTCCAAGGAATCTTTTTGGCTCAAATTTGGCACAATGATGTAGTACTAAGCGCCCTATATAATTATAGACCCTAAGTGTCAAAAACCAAAGCTTGAGATGATCACAATCCTCATTGAAAGTCATGCACATGAACATGTTCAAAAACTTAGAAACATTTCTAAGTCTTTTGAGTTTTCCACCACTTTGAATTACCAACTTTAGTCATCAATATCTCTTGATCCAAGGGAGCTTTTGAATTCAAACCTTTTGAAAACATGTAGTAATACACAAGATCTTCAATTAGATCCCTTGAATGCAAATGTAGAATCATAGAGGAGAGAGATACATCCCTTGAACGTCAGCCACTTGAACATGAGAATTTTACACTTTAAATATTTTTGAAAACCCTAATTTTGAAGCTTTGGTGATTTTCATGATTTATCTTGATTAAAATTAATCAAACCTCATATTATCATGAATAATTACTTGAAATGTTCATGGTTAACCAAAAACCTCAAAATTCAACTTTGACTTTGAGCCTACTTGACTTTTTTCCAATTGAATCAATTCCTCTCCTTCTATCTTTTGGAATCTTTTGGAACACTTTGCAAAGCTCAATAATGTACACATGGATGCCTTGAATCATATATTGACCCATAGAATCAAGTTTTGCTAAAAAATTCAACTGATCATACCTGATCAGATTGGATAGTCTTTGCCTGCAACTTGATGAAGTTCTGAGAATGAGGAGGGTGTACCTGCAAGGTACTTTGATAAAGTAAGAGAGAGAAAGAGAGATAAAAGCAGAGTGCATGTACAATAGAGTAAGAGTATGAATAATGAATACACGACCCCTTAGTGAAAGAGGGTATTTATAGCCCCCAGTGTCAGGCCAAGGTCTCCATATTGGGTTGGGCGTCCAGGCCCAAAGTGGAGACTGTCAGGGTCCACATGTGTCATGGAGACCAGCACGTGGTCTCCAACCTGATTTAACTGCTCCGTAATGTTTGGAGAGGGTTAGTGACAAACCCTACGAGGAGGTGTTATCATCGACGTGTACGCAGAAGGTAGCTGGTCGAGAGGCACGAAGGAGTACCTTCGTATGACATTTACTGTTTGGTCGGCCTCCCTGAGCTCGTCTGTCGGGCAGGTGATCTTTGGGCCTTTTTCCTAATAGCCTCGGATTAGGCCTTGGGCCATGTATTGGGCCGGATGTCGGCCTAGTCTAGAACATCAACCATTGGTTTTCTTTGACCAAAACCCTAATTTGAGCCAATTAACTTAGGAGCTTGTAATCACTTGTGAAATAATGAAACCCTAATTCCTATGATGATCTTGAGCAATATATGAAGTGAATGGGGACCTCAAGCCTTTAGGGTATGACTATGATGAGTATAGATCAATTTTGGTCTTGGATTGAGTATGGTAACCTCCTCTTTCAGTGGGGAAGGATCAAATCACAAGGAACATTGATCACATAGCCTCTAGATTTCCAATGAAATGCATGATTGTGTTTGTCATGACCTATTGAAGGATGAAAATGAGTATGAAGCAAACCAAATTAGGGTTAGGTACAAAAGGATAAATTTTGGTATGCAACAATGTTGATTGACACTTTGATAAGACTGTACTACTGCTTAGGGAGAGTAGTCTTTGGTTTCTGGCTATATATGAAACTATTTAGGGGGGCTTGAGTGTATGTCATGATTGTTGTTGGTGTTTAAGGAAATTGTCTTGCTTCTGCTACTACTGCTGATATGTGTGCATGATGTCTTACCAAATGTTGTGACATATTGCCTGAAGTTTTTGTGGAGTAGGTTGAGAAATGAAAGTATTTGTACCAAAAGAGATTAGCTTTGAAAAATGAATTTGGTAAATATCTCCATACTTCAAGAGAATGGCAGATCTAACTGAGGTAGTTGGTTTGATAAGAAATAATGTTGGTTTTGGAAAATATTTTGAGAATTTGTTCTTGTGATTTTGGTTTTCCCTTTACAAGAAAGCATAGTCCTGCTTGATGGTTTGGCCAAAACTATGGCTTAAAAGAGGGAGAAATAGTTGTTGTTGGTTTATGCCTTTGAGGAAGAGTTTTGGTTCCATGAGACAGGAGGAGTATTGTGCTGGTTCTGTGATGTCAGACAGGATGTTATGACATATGGTCTTTGGTGGTATTCTGAATCATATGAGAGTGTCCATTCTCTCTATGTGTGTGAGACTAAGTCTTTCTATAAGGGTTTGATGTGTATAATTGTGGTTGTTTTTGCTTGCCTCTGATGTGTGATCTAAGGTAGTTCATATTTTGTTTGTGCATTATTACGAAGACGAGCCTTTAAAATAATAATGATTGTGTATCTCTCCTAGTTTTATTTTTGGACGTTTTGTGCAAAGATTGTTTTATCCAAAATATTTCCAAAAGGGGGCTGTTAGGTTTTGATTTGTTGGCTGCATTTTGGTAAAACAATAAGTTCAGCAAGATGTTGGACAAGATGTCGTGACATGTTGCTACAACATTGTAACATGTGTTGTTTCTATTTCTGGAAGATCTATTTCGATTGTTCCAGAAGATTTGTTTTGTCATTTATGGATCAAGCAGCACATTGAAGATTGGATTCTCTGAAGATTTGTTTCAAAGCTGAAGAGATAAAAGAATATATGATTTGCTTGGTTGGATGTCTAAATTTTTTTCCTTTCATTTGAAGAGTTGATTAGATATGATTGGATTTGATTTGATTTGCAAAAGGTTATAGCCAGATTTAATATCTAAGCCTAAACATTGAACTAACATAAGGAGTTTAAACCTAATATGATAACGAAGTTGGGTATAAGGATTAATATCTTTTAGGGTTTCCTCTGTTCTTTGTTTGTGTTTGTCAATCATGTGTATTTTGATGTATTGAGGTTGATTGATTGTTCATTGTTTGTTGTCAATCACTTATGAGCTTTTAAGCAAATAGTGGATTATGTGCAGTTGGAAGTGTGTTCTTCTATTTGGTCTCTTTTGTTATTATCATTGAGGTGATTGTGGGAAGTGAGAGGGGGTTCTCATATCTAGGAGGTTCCTAGGTAAAAGTTGTATAAGGTAGTGGTTAGGTGATAAGTTGTAAACTAGGGTTACTTATCTTTGAACTAATACTATCATAGTGGATTTCCTTCCTGGCTTGGATGCCCCCAAAGTAGGTGAGTTTCACTGAACTAGGTTAACAATTGATTGTGTCTTTTACCTTCAGATATTTACTTATGCATAATTTATTTTTTTGGGTAAAAGTATTCTTTCAACAGATGATGTCTTAACATCTGTCTTGACATTGTGTTTTGGTGTTGGGACATAAATCTTGAAATCTATTGGTAAAATATATTTTTTGGTCGCGTATGTTAACCCTGAGGTTCATTTTGGTACCTTAACTTCAAAAGCTTCTATATTGTCTCTTAATTCTTTAAAAGGTGTCATTTTAGTCCTTTTTGACATATTAGCGACTGATTTAGTGACTAATTTTTGAGTTTTTTCGTCGCTAATATAACAAAAAGGACTAAAATGACACATTTTGAAGAGTTAAAGGATCAATATGGAAATTTTTGAAGTTAATGGACCAAAATGAACTTCGAAGTTAACATATGGGACCAAAAAAGATATTTTGCCAAATCTATTTTAAAGTGAAAGAATTTCACTATTTTTTAGGGGGCACCGGGCCATGATATTGAGAATTATTTTGTGCTAAAATATAAAGTTTAGAGACTAGTTAAAGTAGTATCTTGTGTTTCAAGGATGATAAACCCAATGTTCAAGCTAATCCTTTACCCAAGCATGTGGGAGCTTCTGTAAACATGGTGGATGGTTGTTCCGGCGGATATCGTGTTTTTGATGTTAATATGATTAGAGGATCTTTGGTGGAGATGCATGATATTTTGTGTGAACTTATTTACTATGAACATGACCACACCACTTGAAGTATTTGTTCAAGAATTCCTAGAGGTTGTTGCATTGTGAAAAGAGATCTATAGGATATGATGGACAAAGGTCTTATTTCTGTGACTCGTTGAAGGAATGGTTATGGTTATGTTAATGTTGTGGTTATCCATTTTAATATGCCTGAACTTGTTAAGATAACATACCACAATAAACAATATGATATAACTGTTAGAACAAGATTTGTTCTGATCAATTATCTTAGTTTTGATGATAACAATATTATGAATTTTGCTTAAGATAATATGGTACTCTAATCCAATGCAATTTCCTTTTCAGGAAATATATAAAGAGTATGCATAATTCAGCGCTCAGAAGCTTTGTCTCAAAGGGTTCAGCATGCAACATCAGAACATGGTCTGGCAAGACATCAGAAGATGGTCGAAGCAGAATCAGAACATGGGTCTATGGAAGCATCAGAAGAACATGAGATCAGAAGCACTGAAGTTCTGATGGTATCACGCTCAGAAGCACTTCAAGGTCAGAAGATCAGAAGATGCTTTGCACCAAGCTGTTTGACTCTGATGATATTCAAACGTTGTATTCACAAACATCAGATCAGAAGGAAGTACAAGTGGCAAGCTACGCTGACTGACAAAAGGAACGTTAAAAGCTATTAAAGGCAACGTCAGTAGACACAGCGTGAACAAGGCTCGAGGTAGTTGACAAAAGCGTATAACATTAAATGCGATGCTGTACGGAACACGCAAAGCATTAAATGCACTCAATGGTCATCTTCTCCAACGCCTATAAATATGAAGTTCTGATGAGAAGCAAGGTTAACGATTCTGAACAAACCAACTCATATTAACTTGCTGAAACTCTGTTCTATTCAAAGCTCAGAATCTTCATCTTCATCAAAGCTTACTACATTGCTGTTGTAATATATTAGTGAGATTAAGCTTAAACGTTAAGAGAAATATCACAGTTTGTGATTATAGCTTTTAAGAAGCAATTGTAATACTCTTAGAATTGATTACATTAAGTTGTAAGGAACTAGAGTGATCGTGTGGATCAGAATACTCTAGGAAGTCTTAGAGGTTATCTAAGCAGGTTGTAACTAGAGTGATCGTGTGGATCAGAATACTCTAGAAAGTCTTAGAGGGTATCTAAGCAGTTGTTCCTGGAGTGATCAGTGTGTGATCAGAAGACTCTGGAAGACTTAGTTGCTGACTAAGTGGAGAACCATTGTAATCCGTGCGATTAGTGGATTAAATCCTCAGTTGAGGTAAATCATCTCTGCGGGGGTGGACTGGAGTAGTTTAGTTAACAACGAACCAGGATAAAAATAACTGTGCAATTTATTTTTATCGGTCAAGTTTTTTAAAGCTACACTTATTCAAACCCCCCCTTTCTAAGTGTTTTTCTATCCTTCAATTGGCATCAGAGCGCCGGTTCTAAGGTGCAAGCACTTAACCGTGTTTAGAAAAGATTCAGGAAGAGAAAAACGCTTCAGTAAAAGATGGCTGATGAAACTGCAAAGTCTACATCTACATCTGGCTCTGCTGAGCAACACAACGGTAACAATGGTTATACTAGACCGCCGGTATTTGATGGTGAAAACTTTGAATACTGGAAAGGTAAACTGGAAAGTTACTTTCTTGGTCTAGATGGTGATCTATGGGATCTTCTGATGGATGGTTACAAACATCCGGTAAATGCCAGTGGCGTAAAGCTGACAAGGCAAGAAATGAGTGATGATCAGAAGAAGCTTTTCAGGAATCATCATAAATGCAGAACTGTTTTGCTGAATGCTATCTCTCATGCTGAGTATGAGAAGATATCTAACAGGGAAACGGCCTATGACATATATGAGTCCTTGAAAATGACTCATGAAGGAAATGCTCAAGTCAAGGAGACTAAAGCTCTCGCTTTAATCCAGAAGTATGAAGCCTTCAAGATGGAGGATGATGAAGACATTGAAAAGATGTTTTCAAGATTTCAAACTCTTACTGCTGGATTGAGAGTTCTTGACAAGGGATACACCAAGGCTGATCACGTAAAAAAGATCATCAGAAGCTTACCCAGAAGATGGGGTCCTATGGTGACTGCATTTAAGATTGCGAAGAATCTAAATGAAGTCTCTTTGGAAGAGCTGATCAGTGCCCTGAGAAGTCATGAAATTGAAATGGATGCAAACGAGCCTCAAAAGAAAGGTAAGTCTATTGCATTAAAATCCAATATCAAGAAATGCACTAACGCTTTTCAGGCTAGAGAAGAAGATCCTGAAGAATCAGAATCTGAAGAAGAAGATGAACTGTCCTTGATCTCCAGAAGGCTAAATCAACTCTGGAAGAACAAGCAAAGGAAGTTCAGAGGCGTCAGAAGTTCAAAGAAATTTGAACGTGGAGAATCTTCTGATGACAGAAGATTTGACAAGAAGAAGGTCATGTGCTATGAATGCAATGAGCCTGGACACTTCAAGAATGAATGTCCAAAACTTCAGAAGGAAAATCCCAAGAAGAAGTTTCATAAGAAGAAAGGTCTTATGGCAACCTGGGATGAGTCAGAAGATGATTCAGACTCTGAAGATGAGCAGGCTAACTGTGCGCTGATGGCGACAGAAGATGACGGATCAGAATCTACATCAGAATCAGATTCTGAAGAGGTATTTTCTGAACTTACTAGAGATGAGTTAGTTTCCGGTCTAACAGAACTTCTGGAATTCAAGTCTCAGATTAGTCTCAAATACAAAAAGCTGAAAAAACTATTTGAATTTGAAACAAAGAAGCTTGAGTTGGAGAATTCTGAATTAAAAGAAAAACTTTTAAAATTATCCAATAATGTTGGATCTCCTTCTGATTCAAAAAAATCCACTCCTAGTCTAAACCATATTCTGAAAGAATATGATTTAAGTTTCAGGAAGTTCTTATCTAGAAGTATTGGCAGAAGTCAGCTAGCTTCTATGATATATGCTGTGTCTGGAAACAAAAGAGTCGGCATTGGTTTTGAGGGTGAAACCCCATACAAACTTGAACCTGTTGATGAAATGAAATTCACATACAAGCCATTGTATGATCAGTTCAAGTATGGCCACTCCCATGATATTAGGCACACTTCACATGCTCAAAGTTTTCACATAACACACACCAAAAAGCATGTGACACAACCTAGGAAATATCATGAAACTCACATTAAGAATTATCATGCTGTTCCTCCTATTGCTTACAATGTTAAACCCAAGTTCAATCAGAACTTGAGAAAATCTAACAAGAAAGGACCCAAGAAAATGTGGGTACCTAAGGATAAGATTATTCCTATTGCAGATATCCTTGGCTGCAAAAAGGACAAAGCACAACATGTCGTGGTACCTGGACTCTGGATGCTCACGACACATGACAGGAAGATGGTCTATGTTCCAAGACCTGGTGCTTAAGTCTGGAGGAGAAGTCAAGTTTGGAGGAGATCAGAAGGGCAAGATAATTGGCTCTGGAACTATAAAGTCTGGTAACTCTCCTTCCATTTCTAATGTACTTCTTGTAGAAGGATTAACACATAACCTCTTATCTATCAGTCAATTGAGTGACAATGGTTATGATATAATCTTTAACCAAAAGTCTTGCAAGGCTGTAAATCAGAAGGATGGCTCAATCCTATTTACAGGCAAGAGGAAGAACAACATTTATAAGACAGATCTGCAAGATCTTATGAGTCAGAAGGTGACTTGTCTTATGTCTGTTTCTGAAGAGCAGTGGGTCTGGCACAGAAGATTAGGTCATGCTAGTTTGAGAAAGATTTCTCAGATTAACAAACTGGATCTTGTCAGAGGACTCCCTAATCTGAAATTCAAATCAGATGCTCTTTGTGAAGCATGTCAGAAGGGCAAGTTCTCCAAACCTGCATTCAAGTCCAAGAATGTTGTTTCTACCTCAAGGCCATTAGAACTCTTGCACATTGATCTGTTTGGCCCAGTCAAAACAGCATCTGTCAGAGGGAAGAAATATGGATTAGTCATCGTAGATGATTATAGCCGCTGGACGTGGGTAAAATTCTAGAAACACAAGGATGAGTCTCATTCAGTGTTCTTTGATTTCTGCATTCAGATTCAATCTGAAAAAGAGTGTAAAATCATAAAGGTCAGAAGTGATCATGGTGGTGAATTTGAGAACAGATTCTTTGAAGAGTTCTTCAAAGAAAATGGTATTGCCCATGATTTCTCTTGTCCTAGAACTCCACAGCAAAATGGAGTTGTAGAACGAAAGAATAGGACTCTGCAAGAAATGGCCAGAACCATGATCAATGAAACCAATATGGCTAAGCATTTCTGGGCAGAAGCAATAAACACTGCATGCTATATTCAGAATAGAATCTCTATCAGACCTATTCTAAATAAGACTCCTTATGAATTGTGGAAGAATATAAAGCCCAACATTTCATATTTCCATCCTTTTGGATGTGTATGCTTTATTCTGAACACTAAAGATCATCTTGGTAAGTTTGATTCCAAAGCACAAAAATGTTTCCTTCTTGGATATTCTGAACGCTCAAAAGGCTACAGAGTATACAATACTGAAACATTGATTGTAGAAGAATCAATCAATATCAGGTTTGATGATAAGCTTGGTTCTGAAAAACCAAAGCAGTTTGATAATTTTGCAGATTGTGATATTGATATATCAAAAGTTGTTGAGCCAAGAAGCAACGCATCAGAAGCAGAGCTTCTCAGAAGCAAAGAATCTGAAGATCAAGTATCAGCTTCTCTGGAGAATCTAAGCATTTCTGAAGAACCATCTGTCAGAAGATCATCCAGACTCATTTCTGGTCATTCAGAAGATGTCATTCTTGGAAAGAAGGATGATCCAATCAGAACAAGAGCATTCCTTAAGAACAATGCAGACTGTCAATTAGGTCTTGTATCTTTGATCGAGCCAACTTCTGTTGATCATGCTCTAGAAGATCCAGACTGGATAATTGCTATGCAAGAAGAACTGAATCAATTTACAAGGAATGATGTTTGGGATCTTGTTCCTAGACCAGATGGATTCAATGTAATCGGTACAAAATGGGTCTTCAGAAACAAGCTCAGTGAGAAAGGTGAAGTGGTAAGGAACAAAGCCAGACTGGTGGCTCAGGGTTATAGTCAGCAAGAAGGGATTGACTATACAGAAACCTTTGCACCAGTGGCCAGGTTAGAATCTATTCGTCTATTAATTTCATTTGCCACTCAACATAACATCACTCTCTATCAGATGGATGTTAAGAGTGCCTTCTTAAATGGTTATATAGATGAAGAAGTTTATGTCCATCAACCTCCTGGTTTTGAAGACTCTATGTCTCCTAATCATGTTTTTAAACTAAAGAAATCGTTGTATGGATTGAAACAAGCTCCCAGAGCTTGGTATGAACGCTTAAGTTCTTTCCTTCTGGATAATGGTTTCACTAGAGGAAAAGTGGACACTACTCTCTTTTGTAAAACCTTTAAAAGGGATATTTTAATTTGTCAAATATATGTAGATGATATTATTTTTGGAACATCTAATGCTACACTTGGAAAGGAGTTTGCTGAGTCTATGCAGGCTGAGTTTGAAATGAGCATGATGGGAGAACTCAAGTATTTCCTTGGAATACAAATAAATCAAACATCAGAAGGAACGTATGTTCACCAAACCAAGTATGTGAAGGAACTTCTGAAGAAGTTTAATCTTCTAGACTGCAAAGAAGCCAAAACTCCTATGCATCCAACATGCATCCTAGGTAAGGATGAGGTAAGTAAGAAGGTAGATCAGAAGTTATACAGAGGTATGATTGGATCTCTTCTATATTTGACTGCTTCTAGACCTGACATTCTGTTCAGTGTTTGTTTGTGTGCTAGATTCCAATCAGATCCTAGAGAATCTCATTTAACTGCTGTTAAGAGAATTCTAAGGTATCTGAAAGGTACTACTAATGTTGGCTTAGTTTACAGAAAATCTAAAGAATACAACTTAGTAGGATTCTGCGATGCTGACTATGCTGGAGACAGAATTGAAAGAAAGAGTACTTCAGGAAGTTGCCAATTTCTTGGAAGTCATTTGATCTCCTGGTATAGCAAGAAGCAAGCAACTATTGCTCTATCAACAACAGAAGCAGAATATGTCGCTGCTGCTGGTTGCAGTACACAGATGCTCTGGATGAAGAGTCAGCTAGAAGATTATCAGATATATGAGAGTAACATTCCTATATTCTGTGATAATACTTCTGCTATATGTTTATCTAAGAATCCTATTCTTCATTCAAAAGCTAAACATATTGAGATTAAACATCATTTCATAAGGGACTATGTTCAGAAGGGTGTTATATCTTTAAACTTTGTGGATACAGACCATCAATGGGCTGATATCTTTACAAAACCCCTGGCTGAAGATAGGTTTAAGTTCATTCTGAAGAACATCAGTATGGATTTATGCCCAGAATGAGAAGATGAGAAGTTCTTATGTATGAGTATCTTCTGAAATGAAAGTGGATTATTTTTTAATCAGAAGTTCTGATTGAAATCTTTTAGAAATTATGATTCGGTTATTACTAACGTTTTATTGTCTAAGTTGATTCAGAACCTCTTTTAAAGCAAAACAGCTGTAACGTTTTATCTCGGATGGTAAACCTGTCTTTACTGTTCATGGATAAGCGCGCGTGCAGTTGAAGGGACGCCGACCATAGGTAACTGTGCTAGTCACCTCATTTGTCTTTATTATCTCTCCTCATGTCACGTAACATTAAATGCTATCCATCATTTGTTTCATTTTATTTTCTTTTAAATACTCTTCAAACGCTTCTCCTTCCCTCTTATATTTTCTCTATTACACTCTGTCTCTGTTTTCCTTCTCTATCTCTTTGCATTCCTCATCAAGTTTTTCTCTCTCTCTCCTGTTTTTTCTCTTGCTCAAACAAAGTTTTTTTTTTTAAAAAAAATCCTAGTTCAAACCTAGCGTTCATCTTGAATCCTTTGTCTGGATCTCTTAATCATGCTCTAAGCCTGTTGAAGATCTATGACTCAAAGGCGGTAGATCTCTGCATATCTCGGGATGGCTCTCCTAATACCTCTCAAGTCAGACCTCTTCTTTGATGTTGTTATCAACTTTCACCCAAAGACAGAAGACTTTCTTGAGTTATGGGAAGAGGTTAAGAATGATATTCTTAACTTCTATGTTAAGAGAAAGCCCCGTTTGCAACAGCAGTTCTCTGTCTGTGAACTGTCCCTCTCTTCCTCTTTGGTCTCTTGGATCTCTCCTACAGTGGAGGTTCTAGTCTGGAAAGACAAGAAGACCACAGGGATTCTTGATGGGTTGACACAGAATGTGTCTTGCTAGGGTTTTGTTTTTAATTTTTGTAGTCATTTCCTCTTGGGATGACTTTTTATGTATTTGCTAGGAATGTTTCTCATCTTGTTAAACATAAGAACCTTTTGTAATATCTTTTGATTATCAATAAAAAGTTTCTTTGTTTTTTACATTCCAGTGATTTTATTTGTCGTTTTATTCATCTGAATCTTTTGAAATATTCTTTTTGATGTTATGACAAAAAAGGGGGAGAAAATAAATGATAAATGATCTGATAAATATTATCAGTTACTGGGTAAAGCTCCCACACATTCACTAACAAGAACTGCAAGTTCTATATGGTTTAAGTGTTTTGCAGGTATAAAGAAGTGAAGAAAATCTTCAAAGCAAACACAAGAAGCAAAACCATAAGAAGCGTTATTCTGTAAAAAGAATAAGCTCGTGGAAACTGAAGCAAGCTGAGTGCTGTCAAGCTTCAGAAATCAGAAGCAAGAAAGAAGAATGAATCAGAAGCACTGATAATAGAATTTGATCCATATTTGTCTATTTGCTCTGACAAAATTCTATTTGCTCTGATACATTATTTTAGCCTATATGGCTCTGATACATATCATGTGTTCTAATATACATTTTATGTTCTGACTCGTTCATGCTGACTTTTGTCGTTTAGTTTTTGTTCTGTAACATTTCAGGATGTAGAGATGCTCTGATGATGCTCTGGTACATTCAACAATGTTCTGATACAAATCTAGCATGAAGTGATGTTGGTAGAAATTCAAAGCTCTGAAGCTATCCGAGGGAAGCAGAAATCAGAAGCTGTGAATGTTCTAAAGATCCAGAAAACTCAAGCTCTGAAGCTGTCCTAAATGGAAGCAGAAATCAGAAGCTGTGAATGTTCTGAAGATCAAAGAAATTCAAGTTCTGAAGCTGTCCTAGATGGAAGCAGGAATCAGAAGTTGTGAATGTTCTGATGATCTAAAGAAATTCAAGTTCTGAAGCTGTCCTAAACGGAAGCAGGAATCAGAAGCTGTGAGTGTTCTAAGGATCTAAAGAAATTCTAGTTCTGAAGCTGTCCAATGGAAGCAGAAGTCAGAAGCTATGAACTCTCTGAAGACAGAAGCTTATGTGATCGTCTCTACCGAAATAATCAGGGAAGTCTTTTATTAAAGTTCTTCGAGTATTTATTTCAGGGGGAGATTATTTATCTCAGGGGGAGATTGTTAATCTCAGGGGGAGACATATTCACATGCTTATGCTATAGCTGTGTAATTTGTCTTTTGCCGTCTGCTCTTTCTGATCGCAAATTCATATCATTTATATATGTTTTTGTCATCATCAAAAAGGGGGAGATTGTTAGAACAAGATTTGTTCTGATCAATTATCTTAGTTTTGATGATAACAATATTATGAATTTTGCTTAAGATAATATGGTACTCTAATCCAATGCAATTTCCTTTTTAGGAAATATATAAAGAGTATGCATAATTCAGCGCTCAGAAGCTTTGTCTCAATGGGTTCAGCATGCAACATCAGAACATGGTCTGGCAAGACATCAGAAGATGGTCGAAGCAGAATCAGAACATGGGTCTATGGAAGCATCAGAAGAACATGAGATCAGAAGCACTGAAGTTCTGATGGTATCACGCTCAGAAGCACTTCAAGGTCAGAAGATCAGAAGATGCTTTGCACCAAGCTGTTTGACTCTGATGATATTCAAACGTTGTATTCACAAACATCAGATCAGAAGGAAGTACAAGTGGCAAGCTACGCTGACTGACAAAAGGAACGTTAAAAGCTATTAAAGGCAACGTCAGTAGAGACAGCGTGAACAAGGCTCGAGGTAGTTGACAAAAGCGTATAACATTAAATGCGATGCTGTACGGAACACGCAAAGCATTAAATGCACTCAACGGTCATCTTCTCCAACGCCTATAAATATGAAGTTCTGATGAGAAGCAAGGTTAACGATTCTGAACAAACCAACTCATATTAACTTGCTGAAACTCTGTTCTATTCAAAGCTCAGAATCTTCATCTTCATCAAAGCTCACTACATTGCTGTTGTAATATATTAGTGAGATTAAGCTTAAACGTTAAGAGAAATATCACAGTTTGTGATTATAGCTTTTAAGAAGCAATTGTAATACTCTTAGAATTGATTACATTAAGTTGTAAGGAACTAGAGTGATCGTGTGGATCAGAATACTCTAGGAAGTCTTAGAGGTTATCTAAGCAGGTTGTAACTAGAGTGATCGTGTGGATCAGAATACTCTAGAAAGTCTTAGAGGGTATCTAAGCAGTTGTTCCTGGAGTGATCAGTGTGTGATCAGAAGACTCTGGAAGACTTAGTTGCTGACTAAGTGGAGAACCATTGTAATCCGTGCGATTAGTGGATTAAATCCTCAGTTGAGGTAAATCATCTCTGCGGGGGTGGACTGGAGTAGTTTAGTTAACAACGAACCAGGATAAAAATAACTGTGCAATTTATTTTTATCGGTCAAGTTTTTTAAAGCTACACTTATTCAAACCCCCCCTTTCTAAGTGTTTTTCTATCCTTCAATAACTCCCTTGGTTATATGTTTTCTAGGTCCAATACCTTACAGTTTTGATAAAGCTATACCCTACAAGTATAATTCAATAACGGTTGAAGATGGCAAGGAGGTCCCTATCCCTTCTTTACCTTAAGTTATTAGCATTACATATGTAAGCAAAATGACCCGCAATGGTCGTGTGTTTAATTTCATACATTCTTTGAAGAATGATGATGTATTTGCTGGTAAATAACCACAAGTTGAAATGCCATGGTGTCTTATGTGACTAGGATTGTTGCTGGGCAATTCAGTGGTGTGAAATTTTTCCCGATGATGATGAAGTATTACAGTTGATTAAGAGAAATGAATATAAAGTTGTGGATCAACTTTTGCATATTCCCTCCAAGATTTCTGTTCTATCCATATTGTTAAACTCTGAAGCTCATAGAGGTGCTCTGATGAGAGTTTTAGAACAAACTTTTGTTAATTGTGATGTTACGGTTGATCAATTTGATGGAATTGTGGGAAACATAACTGCGTGCAATAGTCCGAGCTTAAGTGATGAAGAGTTACCTATTGAAGGAAGAAATCATAACCTATCTCTGCATATTTTAATTAATTGATAAGATGATGCTTTGTCCAATGTATTGATGGATACTGGCTCCTCATTGAATGTCATTACTAAGTCTACTCTGCCTAGAACAGGCTCTTTATTGTGGATGGAGAACAGGCTCTTTTAGTGAGCAATCTATCATCTTTTTCTTACATTCATGCTGATGAGGCTGTTGGAAATCCGTTCCAAGATCTTTAAATTGATGATAATGTTAAGAAAATCGAGGCATTTATTTCCTCTCCGAAGGATATTTAGGGGTGGGAATAGGCCAGACCGGCCTACAGGGGTCTATAGCCTAGCCTACTTAAGGCCAAGCCAGGCCAGACCTATTTGATAAAAAGGCCAGGCTTGGGCTTTTTTAAAAGCCTATTTAATAAAATAGGTCAGGCCTAGGCTATTAAAAAAGCCTATAAAGCCTTGTAGACCGGCCTATATTTTCATATATATATATATATATATATATATATATATATATATATATATATATATATATATATATATATATAAATTAGTCTAAATAGGTTGGTCTATATATGTATATATATTAAAAAAAGTGTTAAATAGATTGGTCTATATATGCAAATATATTAGAAAAAATGCTAAATAGGTCGGTCTAAATGTTCATATATATATGCGACCTATAAGGCTTCTTAAGTAATATGACTTAATTGAAAATATTATTAAGAAAGAGGCTTTTAAATAGGCTTTCAGGCCAGACCAGACTTTTAAAAAGGACATGCCAGGCTGAAAAAATGAGCCTATAGTAGGCCATATGCCAGGCTCAGGCCTTGTAAGTTTATCGTAGGCCAGACCCAGGCCTTATAAAGCCTAGCCTAGCCTATTCCCACCCCTAAGAATATTCAACAGGTTATTCAGAATGGACTGGCTGTTGGCTACGGGCAGGTTATTAATATTCCCGGAAACAAACATCGTATTGGTATTGGATTCTCTCATATGTCTGCAAGGGTGGCTAAGCAAGAGATGATTATACGCCCAATTCAAGAGATTTTTCACAACATAAGTTTCATCCACCATACTTCTCTTGAAGTTGATGCTATAATGGAAGAAGATCCAGAACAGGACTTGCCAGACCTTGTAGAGCACAAAGTGGTTGGCCAAAACTGGATTGTTGTTGACATTCCTTCTGCTATGCATGTTTCAAAGTAATGTTTTTTTTGTTGTTTTCAAAAATATCTTTTCACTATGCCCAAGGTGAAAGTGAATATGTGTGAGCTTTGTTTCAAACATTATAATCATTAATAAAATGTTATTTTATCATCCATTTGTGTTTTTTACTTTTTTTGATTTTTCTGGAAAATGTAACTTAAAAAGAACAAAAAAAAGAGATAATAATCACGTTCAATATCTGCATAATACTTGCATAATTTATTCTTCTTTCTAAAATCAAGCGTAAATCATTGTGCAGATTAATTCATGATAAATCGATTGAACACAATGACCCTATGCCCTTTGTAACACCCCGACTTTTGAATTATTATTTTATTTGATTATTTGTAGTTTATTTTGTATTTTAATTTAATTATTAATTATGATAATTTGATTAATATTAACAAGGGGTGTTTGAACCTGAGATGAGAGTGTAGAGAGTAATTAGAGACTGTGGTGGTCGTTTTCTTTACCTCCCCGTTTCACTTGGGAGGACGGCACGCTAAACCCTTCACGCGAAATTTGGAAGGAGAATGCGCCCGTGGTGGGATGAATTTTGTTTCAGTTCTTCCTACGATATCACACGAACTTTCTTATTTGTCCTACGAGTAGGAAAGGGGAAAAAAGATCTCAACTAAACCCTAGGAGTTTGCTAAGTGTGGGGACTTCACCTAGACTAGAAATTCTGGAGTCCGGGAGGTCGGTTATACATAGGGAAGTGTTTAAACACCCTACATATCTGTAGTACTCTACAGGAACCTTCTTTGTGTCATTTGTGATTGTGTTTATTGCTAATGATTGGGAAAGTTTCTCCTTTGTATTAGGAGAAGGAATTGAATTGATTAAAAAAAGACAGACAGACAAACAAACTGACTATTTTTGGTATTTTATTAGCTCGCTGAGATTCCTTGTGAACCTCATGCCTACATATCCCTAGTGGAAGTCAGAGCTTAATGTAGTTCGAGGAACTAACTAGGGAAATTAATGTTTTTGGTGCCTTGCTTGAAGCTCAAGGTTGAAGCTTGGAATTAAATCTCTGTTTACAGTAAAGAGACATGAAATTATCTTTACAGAGAGGTATTTGTACTATTCTACCACAAACATTTAAAAGAGTGACAGAATAACTGAATTCATTTCATTCAAGAGGGGGACCTTACTTGTGTATGTGCAAGTATACCAGTCAAATGCCTCTTAAATGAAAGAAAGATGCTCATCCAAATTAGGGAAAGTTACTACATGTCTGGGTTTTACTGCCAGCTCATGCCTTTCAAAATCCTAAATGGGAGACTTGATTAAAATTAAAATGAAATGTTTGTTTGTTTGAATGTGGTAGAGTAGTAAAAATATCTCTCTATAGAGATAAGCTATGTCTATCTACTGTATAAAAGATTTGACTTTAGCTGGCTTGTATGAGGCCCAAGCTTGAAGCTTTTTGATTGATTTATTAATATTATTGACACTGGGAGATGACTCCTCTGGGGATTAATTACAAGGTATTTTTGTGTTCTGTACAAAGCCCAGAATTGAGGCTGACTCTACTTAGGGAGACTCTATTTATGTGCCTTGTACAAAGCCCAAGGTTGTGGCTGACTGCTGAGGATAATTGAATGAATGACTCTATTTTATGTGCCTTGTACAAAGCCCAAGGTTGTGGCTGACTCTAGCTAGGGAAAACATTATTTTCTGCCTTGTACAAAGCCCAAGGTTGTGGCAGACTCTTAAATAAACTGAGTATGGATGACTCTATGGGGAAAAGATCCTAGGTTTTAGGAATCTTTGACACATGAAAATATGGTTTATCTGCCTTGTACAAAGCCCAAGGTTGTGGCTACTGAATGATGAAGAACTCACTGGGGAGACTCTATTATCTGCCTTGTACAATGCCCAAGGTTGAGGCTGACTCTTGACAGGGGAGTTTTATTGTTTGGGTGCCTTGTATGAAGCCCAAGGTTGAGGCTAACTGTTTTTGTTGGTTTTGACTCTACTGAGGAGGTTTTATTTATTAAAAGACTGTTTTTCTTTGGAAGCTAACCCTTTCCAGGGATTTTGACTCAGCTGGTGAATTTGTCTGTTAAAAGACTAACTTTATCATGTTTTTGGAGGCTGACCCTTTCCAGGGGTTTTGACTCTTTTTAGGGAAATTATCTCCTAAGAGAAATGAATCTTTATTTTTTTTTGACATTTAATAATTGACTTTGGAGGCTAACCCTTTCCAGGGGTTTATATTGAAATGATGGATTGATTTTAAATTGACTTTGGAGGCTAACCCTTTCCAGGGGTTTATATTAAAAATGAAAGAATGTGTGGAAGCTAACCCTTTCCAGGGATTTTATTGAAATGAATGGCAGAAAGATTATCTAATGGAGACTTCTTGTTTAAAGCCCAAGATGAAGGCTGACACATGCTGAGGATGATCAAACATGGATCCTAGACTCTGCTAAGGAAGATTGATGAAGATAAGGGTGATAGAGACTGTCCATGTCTCTCATTCCAAAAGGTGTACTCAATGCAAAATTGAGACAAACTTAGTTTGTTTAAAGTCTGGTTTAAATTGGAAGAAACTCACCAGGGTAGGCTAAAAGGTGACTAAAGACCTGTTCCTATGTTTATAAGAAACCTGATGGGTCCTTGTATACAAGCTCAAGAGGAAGCTGGAAATGCTTTTAAGAAGCCTGTGGGTCCTTGTACAAAGCCCAAGAGGAGGCTAATCGAGGGTCCTTGTTATAGCACAAGAGAAAGCTATGTGGTTTTGAACTTATTTTGGCTCTAAGCAAATGGGTAAGAGGTTTCACCGGGAATAATTCCTCTTTGGGTGGATGTATCCTATTATTTTTGGATTCTAAGGTTTTTGCCAAGATGTTTCACCGGGAATAATTCATCTTAGGGGTTTGAATTACAGATCTCTAATTAGGAAAGAGCCTTCACCGGGAAGACATTCTCAATCCTAGGCCATATTCCTATAATATATATATAGTTTAACTGTCCTAAGGTTTATACTCAAACGTAGTTCTAAACTAATATATATGCACAGTTTACATTTGACAGTAATTTAAATAAAGACTGTAAATTGAAAGCTTGTAAAGCCTAACCTGGATGGAGTGGAGGCCATTGAAGAAGTATGTACAGAGCCTTACCAGTAATTGATGGATAACAGTTGAATATATATATGATAAACAGTTAATGGTTTTTGAAAACAGAAGAAGTGAAGATGGACAAAGGTCACATAGGTATCTGAAGAGTTTCACCGGGAATAATGCCCTTCAAATACCAGAAGAATGTTTTGAAAACAGAAAGAAGATTTTGAAAATACAGTTTTGAAAACAAGCTAAGAAGAGAAGGTTTTTGGGACTTACACTCTATTAGAGGCCCAGTACTTTACAGTACTGGTGTAGAAGCAATTTGAAAATGATTTGGAATGATACAAGGTTTTGTTGTTTGAAAACCTTAATCATCCGTTTAATTAGAGATTGAAAACAGTTTTGAATATTGACAAAAGTCAACTTAATCAAAATAAAAATAAAGATTTTTACTTAATTAAGACCTAAACAATTAGGGTTTTATCATAAACTTTATTTACAAAATGATTAGGTTAAAACAAAGTGAATATATGTATTTAAAGTATTTAAGAAAACACTTAAAACATACTATTTTAAACCTAATAAAAAATATATGAAATAAATAATATTTTTATGATTTTTTTTATTATTCACAAAATAGGTATATTAAATGATAAGTGTGTGAAAAATGAAGTGAAAATAAATTAATTTGATAGGTTAAATAAATATGTGAAGTTTGTGAGAAAATGAAAGAAATTGTGTGTTTAAAAAAATAGTTTTGGCCCTTGGAGGGTTTGAACCCACGCCCTCTAGGTCACACACTCAAAACAAACACCACTGAGCCAACGCGCGTGTGGTGATAGTAACTTGCATTCATTTGGTTATGTTTCAAAACAACTAGTAAATCATTGAAAAATAAAAGAATCAAAAAGTCTGGGGCGAGGGGGATTCGAACCCCAGACTTGAGGCATGATGAGACTAAGGGCGTATGGGAGGCCACTAGGGCAAGTTTGTTCAGTCGTTTAAGGAACGCATACCATTCAAAATAAAATAAACTTTGGCCCCAGATTCAAATTTTGCGCGCCATGGCCATAGTCATCTTCTTCCTCGAGCTCAAAGATTTTCAAAATCCTAACTCTCTGGTTTCTCAACTAAATGACATGATGTAAACATCAATCTTGTTCTAAATTTCCTCACGAATCCAGATATGTAACTAACATTTATTTATATGAACTATAGCTACCTAATTTCTCAGAAAACTCTAAGAACATATAAACCCTAAATTTGAAATTAAATGACAAACAAGATGAATAAATGCAAGATGATAGAGGGTTTTTAATCCTCTGATGATGCTAAACAAGATAGAATCGAGCTTTAACTCAGTGAGTGCTTAAATTAAAGAGGTGAAGTTCAGAAACTTACCTCTGAAAATGGAGGTCGTGAGGATGATTGAGAGCACCTGGGTTTGAATGAATGATCTCAATAGCTTCCTTGAGACTCAATGATGCTAACTGAATGCTTATTGGAGCTTGAATCCTCCTGAATTGCTCTATGGATCTCCCTCGATTTCAGCTTCAAGTGAACATGGAGGTTGTTGAATTTGGAGTTACAGATGAGTTGCAGCCATCTGGTTAGCTTCACTATGACCTGAGGAGTGTGCCTGGATGATTGGCTTGACTTGAAACCTCCTGAATCACTCTATGGACCTCCAACTGCAAATGCTCCAAAGTGAGAGCAACAATGGTGTTCCTCTACTTACAGAAGTGATCCAGGTGCTTGGATCACCTCAAATGACCTCCCTTGAGATGTTAGAATGCTCACTTTCCAAAGATAAGCTCTGGTTTGAAGAAATCGATTCTTCTTGCCAAAGAACTTTGAAAAACAATGAACATGAGAAGAGAAAGAGAAAGCAAGGAATATGGTTGCTTTGGTGTGTTTTTTGAATGAGAATGAGGCCTCTATTTATAGGCAAATGTCTCAGTACTGATTGGGAGAGTGAGCTTGCTTAGTGAAGCAAGTTTGGTTTCTTAACCATGAAGAAATTTCAAAGAATATCCAAGTGTGATCATTGCATTTTCGAGCCACCTCCCCTATCCATTGATTCTATCTGATCTTAGGGGACAATTCAGATGCAAAGTGAGCTCTAATTGGTTGGTGAGAAGATTCCTTGGGTGATTCATCAATTTGCCATAAATTCTCAAAAGTAATCATTACATAATCACATGTTCTTGTTTTAGGAATCTTCTTCAATTATCATGGCATGGTGAAAATGAATGCATGGTATTGTTTCAGACATGTTATGGGTCGTGTAGCATCCATTAGTGAAGCAAAAATGCACAAAATTACAAAGTTCCAATTTGCTCATGACCTATAATTTTACTTCATGAGGCCAACTTTGGACAAGCATAACTCTTAGCTCAAATTGAATTTGGAGAAGGTTGAACACAATTTGGAAAGCCCTAAACATCTACTTTAAATCATTAGTTTATGTCTCCTTCAGAATCATTTGGGAAATTTGTGAAAAATGAGCCCAAAGTTGGATGAAAACTAGGTTAAAACACTTAGAAAATTTTCTAAGTGTTTATGACCTAAAACTTCAAAATCTCCAAAACCCTTAAATGGTTGATCTTTTGAAAAAAGTTCCTTTGTAAGATGTTGTTTTATTTTGCAAGATCTACAACTTTCATGTTGGAAGTTTTTTGAGTTGTGTAGGTGAAATTTTGAGTTCTCACCATGCCCTCAAAAACCCTAATTCCCGACTTTTTGCTCCTTGATGAATTTATTTGAATTTCTTTGGTCAAATGACTTTGACATCCATATATTGATGATATTGATCTTTGAAAGTCATTTTGTGACCAAAAACCTTAAAAGTCAATGATGATCCCACACAGTTGACTTTTCCTGACAAAGTGAATTTTTTGGGCTTTTGTGAAGAAACAAGATCTTCTCCTAAAATGAATGATGTAAATGGATTATATTGAGGTAGTAGAGATTCTTGAATCATGGATTGAGTTTTGGATCCATGCCCTGATTAAAAGTCAACCATCCTGGTGAATTAGGTCAAAAACCCTAATTGTCGACCATATGAAAATAATGACTGTAGACTTTGAATTGGGGTGTAATGTCCAGTGGATCTTGTCATATGAGTTATTTGTAGATGATTGATGTCTTTGAATGATCCCCTGGGGCTTTTTAGGGTTTCCCAAAGGTGATCCCTGATTTTAGTCCTTGATAGGCTCCAAACCCTAGTCTGTTGATCTGAGTAATCCTGTACTTAGATAACTGGGTGTCTTAATCAATCATAGGTGTAATAATGAGGATTTTGAGTCTTATGCTTGTATTAGAGACTAATCCTTCTATTGATTGATCCTTTGCCTGAATTTTCTTGTCTTTGAACACCCTCGATTGAATGCCAGACTGTCCTAGGTACTTACTTTGACTTGATGAAAATCCTGAAGATATGTCATCTCAGGGGGGGTCAAAAATTAGGGGATGACAGATGCCCCTATTTAAGTTTCTTTTAACTGGAGGGAGAGAGATTGATATCTCGATCTCTTCTGCGTAAAAGAGACTTAAATATCAAAGAATGCCCGAATTTTGGGCGCTCCTGAGATGATAAAATATTTGCATGATTTGATCCCGTTGTCGCACTTGGCGGGGGATGAGGAGACAAACTCCTGCAGAAATACTTGATGTGGATTCTGGTGAATGGATGGCAATGTAGGATGCGCAATCCATCTTCTTTAACTAAGTGTTGATACTTAGAAAAAGGTAAACAACCTTCCCCTTGTTTCGGATGTCCATATCTCGAAACTGGTCTCAGTTGCGTTTGGACAATATCTCAGATAAAGAGAAAATCTCCAAAGGTCTGTTTCCTCATCAAACTTCTTACCAGCACTTGGAGGTAAGATACCATTTGACGGTAAATAAAGAAACTTCAAGGGTTGTTTCCTCATCAAACTTCTCATCAGCACTTGGAGATAAGATACCATTTGATGGTAAATAAAGAAACTTCAAAGATTTGTTTCCTCATCAAACTTCTTACCAGCACTTGGGGGTAAGATACCATTTGATGGTAAATAAAGAAACTTTAAGGTTTGTTTCCTCATCAAACTTCTCATCAGCACTTGGAGATGAGATACCATTTGATGGTAAATTAAGAAACTTTAAGGTTTGTTTCCTCATCAAACTTCTCATCAGCACTTGGAGATGAGATACCATTTGATGGTAAATAAAGAAACTTTAAGGTTTGTTTCCTCATCAAACTTCTCATCAGCACTTGGAGATGAGATACCATTTGACGGTAAATAAAGAAACTTCACCATCTTCCCTTTTGACCTGGCATCTTTGAAAGATTGTCATATGGGCCCATGCTCTTTTGAGGGGCTAATGACTTTGTTTGAAGGCAGACGAACTGTTTTCGGGGTGGAAACTGCCATTCGTCGACTGGTGCCTGGGGAATCAACAAACTGTTTTCCTAAGGGGAAAACTACTATTTATTGACTCTGTGGGGAACTAAACATCCCTGAAACAGACAAACTGTTTGAAGAAACTGCCATTTGTCGATCTCTTGAGTATTTAACAGACAAACTGTCTTTCCTTGGGGAAAGACTACCATTTGTTGACTCCGCTGGGGATCATGAACTATCTTCTGGATGAAGACTACCATTCACTGATTCCGCTGGGGAATCATTTGTCGATCTGCTGGGAGATTCTGAATTATTTTCTTTGACGAAAAAGTGGCACCTCTCGACCTTGCTGGGGAAATACCAAAACTCTGGGGAATTCCAAAATGCAAAGCAGATTATCTTATCTGAAGAAGACTGTCGAATGTCGCTCTGCAGGAGAATCTCGGCTGAGGAATTCCAAAAGTGAACAAACTATCTCCTTGAGGGAGACTACCATCTGTTGACTTGCTTGGTGAGATCCTTGTGTATGAACTGTTGTTTCAAAGGAAAAAGTTTCTCCGGAACTTGCAGGGGAAACTTGAGTTCATGCCTAAATGACTTAGGCATTCACAGGATCAAAGCCTGATTCGACTATGCAATTATGATGTAATGTATGCATGAATATAATGATAAAATGTAAAGTGAATGTGAATAAAATTGTCGCGGATGTAAAATCCTATGATGCGACTTGAATACTTGTTGATCAGAAGATGTCCTCTTCTTGTAGTTCGAACTCTGTTGGGAATATCTGGTTATCAGTTGTCCGCTGTCCGAAGTGAGTAATATGAATTGAAGTAAAGATCCGTCATTGGGAGATGTTCGCAAAGCGACCTCATGGGGAAAACTTGGTTCCCGGAGTCTCAACCGTTCTCGGAGCAACTATTTGCATTCTTCCTATTGTTTGTAAACCTTAGAAAGAAATTTCACCTTTATTTTTGCAAGTAAATTTATTTTATTTTATGAAAACATTTGTTTCAAGAAAAATGACTGTTTAAACTTAAAATGCATTTCAAGAAACTGAAAAAGACTAGATTGCAAAGGAAAAGCACAAGGCTCAAATTATTATATATGGAATGGTAATCAGCCAAATGCTTGATTCCATGGAGTATTTACAAAGTTGGAAATTGGTAATTTTCGGGAAAAGGGCTACGATGAAACGTGACGACCGTTATCTTTCCCTTCCACTTCGAGTTGCGCTGTGTTCGTGCTTCGTAGAAGATGACCTACTGCTGATGAACACTCCGCTATGGATTTTGAATGATCAAGTTTGTCCTGAACACAGTTACTTGCCATATATCCCTAACTTTTGCGTAAACTACCCCTTTCGGGTTTTAAGTCTACCGGGATTGATTAACATATATTTTTATATGTCTCTAATTTTTGCCTGAATCGCCCTTTCGGGTTTTCGATTCACCGAGACGCTCTTTTTTGCCTAAGCCGCTCTTTGCGAGTTTTCAACTTAGCGAGCTGTTCTTTTAATTATTTAGGCGAAGTATTTCTTGACTGCGTCGACGTTCACAGGACGGGTGAATTCTTCTCCATCCATAGTCGTGAGTATTAAGGCTCCTCCTGAGAAAGCTCTCTTGACCACGTAGGGGCCGTCATAATTGGGAGTCCATTTCCCTCTCGAATCTGTGAGAAAAGATTGAATCTTTTTGAGTACAAGGTCGCCTTCTTTGATTGTGCGAGGTCGAACCTTTTTGTCGAAAGCTTTCTTCATTCTTTGTTGATATAGCTGTCCGTGGCATAAAGCTGTCATGCGCTTTTCTTCGATTAAGTTCAATTCATCGAATCTGCTTTGACACCACTCGGCTTCTGTTAATTTAGCCTACATCAAAACTCTCATTGATGGAATCTCAACCTCTATTGGTAGGACTGCCTCCATGCCATATACAAGAGAGAAAGGAGTTGCTCCAGTCGAAGTACGTACTGATGTACGGTAACCATGAAGAGCATACGGGAGCATTTCATGCCAATCTTTGTAAGTGATGACCATCTTCTGAATGATTTTCTTGATGTTTTTGTTAGCTGCTTCTACAGCTCCATTCATCTTTGGCCTGTAAGGAGATGAGTTGTGATGTTCGATCTTGAATTCTTCACAAAGCTCCTTCATCATTTTGTTATTCAAATTTGACCCATTATCAGTGATTATCTTGCTAGGAATGCCATAGCGACAGATGATGTGATTCTTGATAAACCTGACGACAACTTGTCTTGTAACGTTTGCATATGAAGCTGCTTCAACCCATTTGGTGAAATAGTCTATGGCTACCAAGATGAAGCGATGTCCGTTGGACGCTTTTGGCTCGATCATTCCAATCATGTCGATTTCCCACATGGAGAAAGGCCAAGGGGAAGAGAGTATGTTGAGAAGAGATGGTGGCACATGAATTCTATCAGCGTAGATCTGACATTTGTGACACCTCTTTGCGTACTGGTAGCAATCTGACTCTATCGTCAGCCAATAATATCCTGCTCTCAGTATTTTCCTTG